>NW_027062709.1:251437-540172 GCF_032884065.1 Artemia franciscana
TTGGTACATTCTGGTTTTACTTGCTCCTTTTTGACTCGGATATCTGTTCCAGCTCTAATTTATCGAAAATCTTGTTCTTGTTACGGCAAATTTTTAACCCACTGTTTATTAACCCACATTTTATTTCAGTGTTGTCAGTGCTGTCCTACTAACGTTTAATTTCTGTATGTAGGACATGCTTGCTCCCCAAGGACTGAAAGAATTTCCTTTTTTATTTAAAACCAGAATAGGTCACTCATTAATTCTTCACTCATTAACTCAAATAAGGCTAATCTTCCATTGATTTAACGTTGAATACTTCCGCCAGCTTACCTATCCTAATAAAAAAACAACAAAAAGCCCACTAGCTCAAATTTTTCCTGTCAACTTGTTAGAAACAATGGAAGAGGAGGGGGTGTTCCAAAATATTACTAAATAGAAGTAAGTATGAACAGAACTCTCAATGTCCCTCTTGTAAAATTACAAAAGTAGTACAATCACTTCCTTGATTTTTATGTTGTTGTTTTTTAAATTCACCTGTTCGACAAACTTGACCTCTTTCTTCATTGGCGAATAAAGGTAATATCTGGGTGACTGAATAAAAAAAGAAAAAAAAAATGAAAGGAAAAGGACTAAAAAAAGAAAAAAATTGAATATTTCTCATTTAACAAAAAATTTGTTTGTTGAAAATGTAGCAAAACAGTACAAAAATTTATTTGAAAAAATAACTTGACTACGTAAAAATTCTAGTAATCCAAAGCGTTATTTCATAAAATAATATGTCATTTTACGAAAAACTTGATGAAGTTTTTGAAAGTATGAAGAGCGGTACGGAAATGAAGCGTCATTTAAAAAAAATCCATACACAACAGGTAAAACCTGTTATTTTCTGCTGTTGTTTTAAGATGGAAAGGCTGTATGGTCTTCGTGGCTGCTTAAAGGAGGCCCGAGACGGTCAATCATTTTGATCAAAAGCTTCCAACAGTCCGATTGATTGAAGCACGATTGACCGTCAAGGAACCTGTTTGACACTTGAGTCAAGCGTTGACGTTGATTGATAAAAATTCTGCATGACTCAAGCTGTTGACGAGGGTGATTGACCGTCTAGACGAGTTTTGTCAAGTATCGCGCCAATCACGTGCTAACAACAATAGAAGGCACATCGGAAGTAAGCAAAAATGTGAAGCGCGAGTTTATCTGTTTATTAATAGTTATACCGGGATCACCCTGAGTTATGGAAAGTTAAAGTAGAGACTATAGAGACTTATTATATAAAAGTAGAGACTTATATAGTTAAAAGTAGAGACTATAGAGAATAGTAGAGACTATTATATCCGAAATAAGAAATGTGTGGCACTTGACAGAATACTGCGGGCGGTAAAGAAATTGAAACTGTTAATTAGCAGTTAAAGCTGCTAATTAAAATTATACTTGAAATTAGTTTTGGTCAAGATTGAAGGGTTGATTGAAGCCCACCTCAATCGACTGACGAATGCTTTTGAATTAAATGATGATTGATGAATGGTTTGATCAAATGATTGAAGTTAAGGTTGTCCTTAATAAATTAAGGGCACTCTTAAATATTCACATGTGCCAAATTCTTTAGCAGGGAATGCAGCTTTATGTACATCACCCTCGGCTATTTTTACTTGGTGGTATCCTTGTGTTAAATCTAGGGAAGTAAATATCTTGTTTTTTAATTTGTATTCTAGGTGAGGGAAACTTGTCACTAACCACTTGTTTGTTCAAGGCTCTATTATCACCAACTAATCTAAGGTCGTTGTTTTTCTTTAGAGCTAAAATTACGGTTGCGAAATAGGGATTTATGCCGGGTCTTATTATTTCAGTCCCCTCAAGTTCCTGAATTTTATTTAGTAGCCAGACCTTTTCACGTTCGAATTGAGCGTTCTTAGAGCGGAAATAAGTCTATGTCACCTTCAGATGTGGAAAAGACATCTTTGAATTCCCAGAGTAGCTCGCAGAAGTTTTGTTTTAATGTGATATAAGTCAAATTTTTCAAAAAATTGAATCTCGAACAGGGGATACTCGTTACTTGTTGTATTTATATTATCTACTAAGTTTTTCAGTAAATAATTACATATCGTGGGGTCTGGTGATATTTGGCCTTGTGTTACTACTGATCCTAAATCTTAATTTTAGGTTTCAACAGATTCAAAATTCGAACTCCCTTCTCTTAATTTTTCGAATACTTTTGCTAGGTAATTAAATGGTCCTCGGCATTTTTGTCCATACAAATCACATCAAAAACGAAATGAATAATATTATATTAGCCGCTCAGTGCCTACATAATGCACTTGAACTCGGTTTGAGTCCAAAGGGCAACACCCTTAAAATACAGAATTTGAGGGATGGTGGGGGAGGAGGGGGCTACAACAAGATCATAAATTTGCAACTGATATAATATGCGTCTATAACTTACTTTAAATAACAAAAATTTATTTAGGTTGTTGAAACAACCTTAGAAACAATGAAAATGGTATTTTGTAAACAAGGTATGTTCGTTCTATCGCTGTCTCAGTAATGTATATTGTTGTGGTTGTATCAATGAACAAGTATGTTTTTTTTTGTCCCAGAGAGGCTATTATGTTTTTTTTTATTTCTTTGTAAATGTCTTTTATTCATTTATATATATTTTTATTTATTTCTTTTTATATTGTTCGTAGCTGTATCAACGAACAAGTATATGATTTTTCCACACAGGCTATAATGTTTTTTTTCTTTATTTTCTTCCTCTATAAATCTTTTATTCTTTTATAAATACTTTTTTCTTTTTACATGGTTTGTAGATTTATCAATTAACATGTATGTTTTTTTTACCTATATAGGCTATTATGTTTGTTTTCTCCTTCTTCTATATATCTTTTTTAATCCTCTATATTCCATTTTTTCTTTCTTTCTCACCATATTGTTTGTAATTGTATCAATAATATAATATTTATTTCTAACCCACTTACATCAAAAAGATAAATAGTGGAGTAACAACTTGAAGAAAAACGGAGAACAAATAAAAAAAAAAAAATGTGATACAAAAAAAAAAAAAAAAAAAAAAAACGAGAGTCAACAATAGACATTAATCATACAAACGGATCAGACCGTGGTGAGGCGACAAACGCCGATACGCCGTTTCTGAGAGCTTTTTGTGTAGATCAGTCAGCTTCTCAGTAATGTTCGGAAGATGGAACTTTTTGATTATCTTTCGATTCCTATACCACAGAGGAAGATAGAGAAGAAATTTATAGAAACGGAAATAAGAGGATCGAATATCGCTAATATCTTTATTCTTAAATATAGGGTAAAGCCCAGAAAGGTAAAGAACAGAATGATCGGAAAAAGTAGAATAAAGCTTACCAAGGGCAATACGATTGTATTTCCCTCGATTGGCTACAATTTTAGAGTAACCAATCTGGATCTTCACTCTAGCATCCCAGACAGCACGCTCCCGAAGAGTTTTAAGATTTTTTGTAAGTGTAATACCCAACCATCGGATCGAATCTACACGAGGGATAGAAAAATTTTGAAAAATTAGAGGCCTAGGAGAAGAGGGAACATTGAAAGAAAGATACTCACATTTATCAACATTAAGCGAAAGACCGATTTTAGTAAAAGAAGAAGAAACTTTATGAACCATCTGCGATAGACTGAGTTTAGACCGGCTAATTAGAAGAATGTCATCAACATAAGCAAGGTAAGAAATATCACTCAAACCAACAAAACACATAGAAGAAATATTCTCAAGAATACCAGAGATACAAAATTTGAAAATACTAGGAGATAACACTCCACCCTGCCGTACGCCCCGACAAACAAGAACATTAGAAGATGAAAGGGCACCATTAGTTTTAATTCGAAGATAAGAATTACTATACCAAAACTTTAGAAGAAACATAACTGAAAGGTTAATACCGTGACTATAAAGAGAGTAAAGTGCCTGACTATGTACAACACTATCGAAAGCCTTAGAAAGATCAAGAGCACAAATATGAAGACCATACCCTTTAGCCGAAGCATCTTTAAGAAGGAAAGCAAGAGCACGGTGAGCGTGCTGGCACCCGATGCCAGACCGAAAACCAAACTGATTCTCCCCAAAATTAGCATTCATACTTATGAAAGGAAGTAGGATGTGTTCAAGGATTTTACTAAAATTACAAGCAACCGTGATAGGCCTGTAAGAAGAACAATCCAAAGGAGTCTTACCTCGTTAAAGTACAGAAGTGACAGTTCCACACAAAAAGCTGTCAGGAACGAGGGAACAACAAAGGCACATTTGGAAAAACAACTGTAAATGGAAGAACAAAGACGGGTAATTTATTTTTAGATGACAAGCACTGATACCATCAATATCAAGAGAACTTGATTTCAATTTCTTAACAGATGCAATTAAAGCGTCAACTGAAACGGGAATAACTTGTGCCTGAGTCAGGAAAGGCGGGAGAACCAAATCAAGCAGTTTCGAATAAAGCGCGTGCACTGCATAATTCACTTTGGAAAATATAACTGAATAGTGGTCAGACCATGTGGAAGGCGTAATGGGGCAATTAGGATTTGCCGAGTTATTTAAATTAGCTGAATTAATCACTTTGTCCCATTCTTTCTTATTGGTAGGATAGTCTAACCCTTTGTAACGGCTCGATCGCAGACATTTCTTAAACTCACGCTTAGTTTTTTGTTTTATTTCAAACACATTCCCAGCTAATGGTCGACCGTTAGCAACCCATATAGGCAGCCACAATTTGGCTTTATTTTTCACACTTTTCAGCTCAGGGTCACACGACCAGATTGGTTTCCTTGTACTTTTCCTCACTCGCTCCTGAGGGACAGCAACCTCCTCAGCGCGTTTTAAACACCACACGATTTGGTTGTAATAATGATTCAAATCGTAATTACTTTTAGTAGGACTAACACTCAGCTGGAGTAGATGAAAAGGTACACGTAAAGAACCAAGGAGAATGGCCAGGGTTGAAATATATAATGGCATATTAACATTTTTCCAATTACTCCGCATAAACCATTTAGAGGCAGGAGCACAAGCCTGGTCAGTACTATCTTTTCTAATCGAAAAGCATAGCGATAAAGGAAGGTGATCAATATCTTGCTCATCTTCGTGGACATGCACTGTTGAAGATGTAATGAACGGGGAACAAATCACGTGATCAATATCCGATAAGCTGCCGGAATTATGCACATACGAGAAAGGTAGATCCTTCGCAATTATTCTGTAATCAGGGAGACAATCAAGTAGGTTCACAGTACGAGCAGAATCACGTTTTACATCAGTGTTCATATCTCCAATAATAATAAATTCGTACCCATTTTTGCTTATACTTTGAAGGAGAGTTTTCAAACTAGAACATTCTTTGGAGAATTTATTAAGCGATGTCATATTCTTCCCATCGTGAGGCAGGTAAGTGTTTATCAATACGGTTTTACCAAGTCTTATAGCCAATAAATGTTCATCAGAGAAATAGCATGACGGGGACAGAAAGCTGAGCTTTTGTTTTATAATACATGCTAAACCCCCTGAAGGCCTTCCAAAAATAGATTTAGCATTTGTTGTGAAAACAAAGTGGGCGGAACTGCGGCGCAGGAAATTAACACTCGTTGCGGTCAAAAGATGTTCCTGAAAGCATACAATGTCAAACTTACTGTACAGTTCATCAATGGTCAGGTCCTTGTTTTTCGTCCCATTAATATTGAGGGACACGAGTGATACTGATTCAGACATTAATTTGTTTTCAGTAACTTGCGACTGACAATTGCTTTCAATTTAGGGCAAGTGAGGCTAAACGAAACATGATCACCTCCACAGTTTGCGCACTTAGGTGACAAATTGCAAGGCGAGTCTCTATCAGAAACATGAGGACCGGCACATCGCGCACATTTTGGTGTAACACTGGGACAAGACGACTGGAGATGGCCAGGGGATCGGCAATTGTTACAGCACCGGGGAATCGCTTTGAACTCAAAAACACTTAGGATTTCGTATCCAACTTTGAGACCATATCTAAATACTTCGACTCTTGATGTTGCATCAGAGAATTCAAGTTTTACTGCAAGCGATTTCCCTAGCCTAGAGGCACCAGAAACACCAGGGCACGATATCAGGTGGGACAGTTCAAAATCAGGCGGGATTCCCTTCAGGAGTCCGTAAAACTTCTTGGTTAGAACTTTCGCAGAAGAGCCAGTAAACGCACCAGTCACCGATTAGCGGAAATCTTCAGCAACTGACTTATCTATATTGATAAACAGTTTGTCACGAACGGGGCGAATGCTAGTGATTGATTCGTGTCCATCAATCTGATCTATCAGATCTTTTCGTTTTATTGGGTCCGAAAGGGTAGATGGAAGGTTCGACACAACAATAGTAGCATGCGAGTCGGGAATTGCAGGTTTCGGCAGTTGCGGGTAATTCAGTTCATAAGCATCCAGCTTGGTGGCAACAACCTTGAGTAGTTGTTCCACACGATTCACCTTTGTTGACAGCTTAGAATACGCGACTGCGGGCAAAACCGGGACCTCGGTTGGAGACTTGATCACATAAATCGGAGTTGATACCTCCTCAGAGTCCAGTTTCTTAATAAAATCAAGAATATCTTTCACATTGTTCGCAGAAGCTTTCGCACCGATGCGCCGGGGGCAAATATCATTAGGCGCAACCTTCGCCCAAAATTCGCTTTTCACATCAGCAATAACACCGCATTCAAAAAAGTCTATTGCGTGTTGAATAATAGTAGCGTCTTCAATACCTTCTTCCCAGTTGTTTTGCAAAAAGTTCATTACCGGCCAATGCACATACTCTCGGTTATCCATTATCCTTTACTGGGAAAAACCAGTCAAACTGGTCAAAGAGCACGACTGATTCATACTTATGCGTCACTATAATCCCTATTGCGAAATTTTGATTTTCTTCACAAAAAACTTACTGAATTAATAATGTCCATGCAATATCCAATTTAGATGTTGACACTTTGAACTCTGAATTGATACTAATGAATGAGGATATGGTTTTTTTTCCACATAGGCTATTATGTTTTTCATCCCTCCATAATGTCAATTATTTGTTTTTTGTACAACAAGTAATATTTTTGTGGACCAAATAAACATAATTTAATTTTTTCGCGAATGAATTTAGCCTTTTCCATTCTCAATAAAGATTTTGCCTATTTGCTCAAACGAATTATACGAAGAAATAAAAAAAATAACGTACTTTCCATTGGATTCCATATCACCTTGCTGAAAATAAGCGGCAAACCGATGTAAGTACTGATCGTATGGAAGCAAAGCAAGGGTCTCAGCACCGTAGAAGTTATTGTACCATATACCAAGCAGAGCCAAAATCACTGGAACCTATAAGGTATGTTAATATAAACTCGCATAAATTTTTTTTTATGCATTTTCATATAAATTATTAGCAAAAAAAAACCACACACTCAACTCCTTCCTTAATAGGGGAGAGGGGGGCGAAACCGTACGTTTTTGAGTTTTTGACCCCTATAAGATGTTCTTCTAAAGATACAAACTTTGTTTTTACATGAACAGAAAGCTTAAATATTCATCTTTCTTAAGATTTTTTTTCAATGACTTCCATCAAGTCGTTTCTCAGTGAGACCCTAAAACATATGACGTCTTAAAGTGTCCGAAGTCGCCCCTACCGTGGGGCGACTTTGGACACATGAGGGGCATTTTCGGACATCTATTAGTTAACGATTCAAACAGTGCATTCAGATAATATAAAAGTAGCAGCATTAACTGGAATATCAAAAGAACTTTAAAGGCATTTCACATTATTATTTTATTGCATAGCGAGACAAGTCACACCCAAATACAAGGCCTTTGACTGCCTGCTTGTCCTGTCCCTCTTGCAGCAAAAGGAGTAGGCAACTTCATAATTATATCATCAAAATTAGTTTCATCGAAACAATGAGTTTCAGCACAATCGGGCAATTCTGGGAAGATGAACTTTTCACTTGATTTGTGGAGGTAGTTTATTTTAGCTAATCTGCCACTCACTTCTTCAATCTCACCAAGATAGTGTTGCAATCTTTGATGTTTGATGTTTTTATGTTTTGATGTTCAAAAATTTGATGTTTATCAGAGTTTTTTTTTTTCGCCATAAGCCTCACAAGCACAAATTTCCTGGAGAAAATTCTTGGTCAGTCTTAAGTTCACTGACATTTTCAATGTGCAAAGACTCATCACCCGAATCGTCTATGAGCTGCATATCTTTGTCTGAACTGCTATCTTGAGCCTCCTCGTCAATGGGTAAAAGCTTGGAATTCTTCAGTGACTCTGATTTCAAGGACTCATCTGGTTCACGTTTAGGAATCCATTTTTCAGTTTTCTTGTCAAGCTTTGCCTGAGCCTCTGCTTCAAGGGATTCCTTCTCTGAAGTATCTGTCAAAATACTAGTTTCCCCTTTCTTGTGCTTTTTGCGGGGAACCATTTGCATTCTTGCTTTTGGATATGGTCTTATGCTTTCAGGAACTATAGGCAGGTTTGATGCTGCCTTTGGTTGATCCACCAAGACAGAAACAGAAGAATAAACTGAGCCAGGGTGAGGATCATCCTTAGTAGAATCTGTGGATTCTGTTCTTCTTGGTCAGGGTGGTTTGTCACTTCAGCTGGTAGGAAATTGGCTTCTGTGAAGACATTCGGATTCAAAGGCCAAATTCTTGCCTTTTCGAAACCAGCTGTGATGTTATGAGGGTTCAGCTTTTCTAGATTGGGCTACTTGCACAACTTTGCTATTTCGTGTATTGAAATTCTCCGATCTGGATTCATCTGCAACCAAGTGTCAAATGACTCCCTGATGGCAGGTTTGAATGCCATCAAACCATAAACCGAAACATCAAAGGGCTGGATGAGATGAGAGCAATGGAGAGGAAAGGTCAGAAGATGAATGCCATTATCTTTGCACAAGGAAACTACTTCAATTGAAATATGACTTTCATGATTGTCGAACAAGATCAAAACAGGATTCTCTTTGCTAGGTTTGACTTCTTTCTGGAAGTGCTGCAATGAACAAACGAAAGTTTCCGAGGTCATCCATCCACTGCGATGGGCTAAACCAATGCATCCTGGTGGCCCATCTTGATACATTCTCTCAGGAGCCTTGACTCTTGGAAAAACAAACACTGATGGAATAGTCTGACCAGTTGCAGACACAAAGCACAGCATTGTGGTATTATCCCCACTTTCTGCCGACACGGTCTGTGCCACCTGTTTTGTCCCCTTTTTAGCAATCACCTTTGGAGCCTGAAAAACTGTGGGTACTCCTGTTTTGTCGTAGTTCCAAATCCTACCAGGACGAAATTGGAACTTGCTATACAGTCCCTGAAGATTACAAAAGAAGGCACCAATTACAGTGGCATTGAAGCCGGCAGCACAAGCCAGGCTTGTATTTTCCGGTTTTTTAAGGGACAAAGTGGCATTACGCTTCATAGATACTTTAAACCAGTCAAATCCTGCTCCTTCATTCAGCTCCCAACTTGGTGGGAATTTGAGCTTCAGAGTTGTTGCCCATTGGTAGGCTAACTTTCTCGTTGCATTTGGATTTAGTCCGTGTTTCAATATTGAGCAGTTTTCGAGGTATATAGCAAGTTCTCTCTCTTGTTTGGGAGTAAAAACGAACTTGGAACTCTCCTGATCACTATCATTATCATTGTTTGCACTTGGGCTACCCTTCTCAAGATCTTGCATTCTACTCTTGTTGGGTTTCACGGCATCCACAAGGGTAGACTTCTTCAAAGAAAATTCTTCCGCGGCTGATCAGAAAGATGAATTCTCATTTAAGACTTTTCTCACAGCAGGCTTCAGTAATTCTGGATCGGAGGGGGGGGGGCACCCCCTTTTCGAATATAGGTGCAAAACATCTGTAAAATCAAAATCTAAAATGTCAAGGACGGAGAGAGATATGTCCCAAAGTTTTGTGAGCTGACTTTCTTTGAGAAAACATACTTCAAAAATAGTTCTTTGCCTGGGTATCTGGATTGATGAATAATAGATTTTAGTTGTGGGATTCTCGCGCTGGGGTGACCTCCTCTGTTAACTCCTATCTTTTATGCTTTTTATGACGAGATGTTGTGTTTTTTCTATGCATTTGTACTGTCCCAGCCTTACGAGCTCTGCTCTCTGTTGGGTCATAATATTGTTTTTGTTTTTTGCAAGTTGAATTTAATAAATTCCTATTCCTAGTCTATAATAAAATTGAAATATTTGGTAATTTCCTAGCCCTTGCTACTTCCAATTCCAGACTCGAAGATACTTCCATCAGTATGGGGTGAAACCGGACACCTCGAAATGTGTCCGGAATCGCCCCCAAAAAACTGTCCGGAGTCACCCCTTATTGACGCCATTTTTAAAATTTACCTTTTTTTGGAAACCGCCAGACATTTCTTGATGAAAATTACGAGGAAAATACCGGAAACATACCTCTTATGATCCTTCTAACTTACAAACCTGTAGCTAAAATAACTTGGAAAATATTTGACGAGGACTATAGGTGTCAAAATTTCCGGAGAGTATATAAAAACTTCTTTACCTCTTATCTCAGTTGTCTTTGGCATCAAATATTCAAAACTTCCGCCTGATGTGTGCTACATGAATGACATCTAGCAGCGATTTTCTGAATGAATTAGTTCAAAGACTTTGGACGAGAGGTCCAACGGACGGTTTCGCCCCCGTATGGTTTCGCCCCCCTCTCCCCTACGCATTAATCAAAACAAAATACTAAATTTGATGATTTACAGCTAATTTAATCAATCAATTATACATTTTATTTAATTAATCTTTAAAATCATACCTGGAAAACATTCTTCAACCGCCTTTTAATTCACTTGATTCAATAATCAAATTCCATAATTTAACGCTTAAGGACAATGTTTTATTCAAGAGTAGAGTGACAAAATTGTTCATATGATCATACACATACATTTTTTTTAATGAAACCCAGCGACATAAATTACCAATATATTACCAAGACTTGGAAGTCTTGGTAATCTATATAACGAATTCCATAACTTAGCCCCTAATCACCCTGTTTATGGCACAGTAACTGGACAAAATTGTTCATTTGATCATATACATACGTTTTATTTACCAAAACCGGTGACATAAATTTCCGATATTTTACCAATACTTGAAATTTTTAGTAATATACATAACGAATTCCATAGCTTAGCCCCTAATTACCATGTTTATACCACAGAAATATGTCAAAGTATTCATTTGATCATACAAATAGATTTTTTTTTACCAAACCCAGTGACAAATATTACCAAGACTTGGAAAGTCTTGGTAATACTCATAACGAGATAAAACTTGGTAATAGTAATACTTTAATTTGTTAATTCGTTATTATTTTAATTTGTTAATTCAATTTCACGCTTCAATCTGGCAACAATGATGAAAACATGGTATTGCCCAAGAAAGTTCATACTTTTGAAAAAAAAGAAAGAAAAAACTTAGAAATGAGTGGTTGGAGGAATGATTGAACTTAAAGCTTATATACACTGTGTAATTTTTAGCAGGTTATTTTTTGCTCTCCTTCCATTGATTTAGACAGCAATTTTTTTAGTTTTATCCATCTGTCAAACTACATTTATTTTAAAATTAGTTGTACGCAGTTTTTAGATGGAAAATAAATTGAATTTTCGCTCAAAGTTAGAGAAAAAGTACAATTTTTCAATTTTTAAGCAAATCTCCTTCTCCAGTAAGAGGTTTAAGCAATTCTGGTTCGGTGAACGAGGACCCGAGACTAATGAATCAAATAACCATGACTGTCTTCTTCCTTTGATGAAATTTACAGCTAAAGACTCTTCGCGGAAATGCAAAGCCCAGCCTTTGGGGGGTGGCAAGTGGTGCGAATGAATCAGGCCTCCTCACTCATAGGCTGGTTGTAAGATTAATTTATCCCAAATATGGGTTCCCCTTTATGTGGATTGGGGCCAGCGGTTGTAACACTGTTAAAACTCCCTAAAACTGTCAAAGCCCCTTTTGTTAAGGCCTTTTGGCCCTGTTTACCAGGTAAACATCCATTGTCTTTGTTTTTTTTAGTTTGTTTAATTTATTCCCACTCTGGGACTTATCCCCCCAGTGAACCCTAGGAATCACATTGTTACCGCTCCCACTGAGGCTACATTATGACCAAGATATTAAGCCCCGCGCAGTAGCGGTTACGCAATGCCGCGCACACCAGAAAAGCCGCCTTTAGGAAAAAGTTTTATATTCTTGGCACTTGGTTGGTTAATAGAAGTTTGGAATGGAAATACCGGTTTAAGGTAACCTCTGCCAGAATTATCAATTTTCAAAACTATTTCCAAATGTGTAAAATTCATTTCTTTTATAATGTAACTTTCATTTCAATATATTCTTGGTAAAGCCGACTTTTTAAAAACAAATAGCTGCAAAAAGAATCTACGATTTTGAGGTACAGATAAATGAATTGACTGAATAGCTTTCCATTATAATTGCAAAGCATTTCATTATAATTTCCAATAGCTTTCCATTTCCATAATTGGAAATGAATAGCTGCAAAAAGAACCTACCATTTTGAGGCAGAGATAAATGAGTAGAATGAATAGCTTTCCATATGCTTTCCATTATAATTGGAAAGCATTCCATTATAAATTCCGATAGCTTTTCGTTTCCATAATTCGAAATGAGTAGCTGCAAAAAGAATCTAACATTTTGAGACACAGACAAATGAATAGAAAGAATAGCTTTCCATATGCTTTCTATTATAATTGGAAAGCAATCCATTATAATTTCCAATAGCTTTCCATTTCCATAATTGGAAATGAATAGCTGCAAAAAGAATCCACCATTTTGAGGCACAGATAAATGAATAGAATGAATAGCTTTCCATTATAATTGGAAAGCATTCCATTATAATTTTTAATAGCTTTTCATTTCCAAATTCAAAATGAGTAGCTGCAAAAAGAATGTACCATTTTGAGGCACAGATAAATGAATAGAATGAATAGCTTTCCATTATAATTAGAAAACATTCCATTATAATTTCCAATAGCTTTTCATTTCCATAATTCGAAAAGAGCTGCAAAAAGAATCTACCATTTTGAGGCACAGATAAATGAATAGACTGATACAACTTCGTGTTTATTTATATGCATTTAGAGTTTTTTTTCGAACGTTATATGCACCCCATTTTAAACTTTCTTATTGTCAGGCATTAGCTTTCTTATAGAAAGATCTTATGGAACATGTCACAGTAATTTTAGACAAAACTCGTTTAAATCATTTTTCTAGTACTACAGGGAAGACAAACCTAGGTAAATAATTATATCTTTTTATACCATGAATTTAAGCATTGGCTAGATTTGAGGGGGTTTTACTCCCCCTCATATTATATTACCTTCAAGTTTTACTTTTCAATACAAAATTTGTCGTTGAAATAGCCGGAAAGAGAATGTGCAACATCTAGACATAGATAAATTAATGGTTGTAGCTTTTCGTACAACATTACAAATAGGTTTTTATTTCCACTTTTCAAATGTTATATACCCCCAACAATTGCCACGTTGTTACAAAATTTCTCGTTTCCAGATATCAGCTTTCTGATACTTTGAATTTTTTTATGGAACAATCGTTTTCTCTACCAATACGGTGTACATATACATATACCTAAGCATAAAAATAATTAAAAATGAATCGCACTCTTTCTATTATAATTTAATAAAATCATTAGTTATATATCCTTTGATAGCTTGTAACACGATCTGGAACAGGCCTCCAGAGCTTTTAGGAGGCTGCCAATAGTTTAATATTTTTGAAAAGAATGTTAGAAAGTTCTTAGCTAATAATTCAATAAATAAACTAGTAAAAAATTCATAATTAATAAAAAAAAATCAATTCAGTTAAAGTTTTTCAAATTCAAAAGGAGTTCAAATCTCTGTATTGGGTTTGATGTTTATTTGAGCTGGGAAATTAATGCGGCATTATCCTGCTTACGTAATTTTCGGGCGATTTCTGAGGTAGGAGATTTGATTTTAATTTTGGTTAAAATCAAATTTTCCTACCTAAGATTAAATAATAAATTTAATTTTCCTACCTAATGTATTAGTGGATATATATTGCATTTTTTATAGAATTTTTCATCTCAATTATTTCCTGGCCTTGGAGCCTTATGTGGAAGACTATATTAAAGTTGATTTATTTTTTATTTTTACTTGTGTTATTAATTGCTTATTTTATGTGTTATTTTTATTTATTGTTATTAATTTGTTGTTATACTAATGTGGAAATACTTATTTATCAAATTTAGATAAGCTCTGCTTATACTTTTTTTTTTCAAGCAGAGCATTGCAAATTTGGTGCTTGTCTTGGCAAAAAATGCACACCTGATAACAAAGCCTCTTTTCTGATGTTTTGATAAGATGCAATCAGATATTTCACATCAAATTTTGATATTTACATTTTTACTTCACTTACATTTTTTTTCACTTACATATACTTCACTTACATTTTTTTTTCAACGGGCGAAGTGCAAAAGCGCCTATCCATATAAAAAGCGCCGCCAAGGAGACTCTAAATTCTCAAATACTATATATAGCCCAAGAGAAAGATCAACTGCTGATCATAAGGAATAACAACCTCCAACCCAGTCCTAGAAGCCTATTCATATTAATTATTTTATAGTTATCAATTTAGATAAACTTAACTTACATTTTTTTCCAGAGGCGCAGTGCAAAAGTGCCTATCCATATAAAAAGCACCGCCAAGGAGACGCTCAAAATTCTCAAATCCAATATATAGCGCAACAGAAAGACCAATTGCTGACCATAGAGAATACCGACCTCCGACACAGTCCCAGAAGCCGAACATATTATGCTCACTTATACCAAACTCCTTGACTTTAGGTACGTTTGTAGACAAAGCCACAAAATGCTTGGCAACATGGCTTGGCTGAAATTTAATATTTCAAATTAGAATAAATTTCATAGCGTTGAACAGTAGCAAGTTAACGGTAGCAGTGTCTTGCGAGAATAACGTTCTTCGCTAGCGTCAAATATGACAAATGCTCTTTTTTATGCTAAATTTAAATAGTAGATACTTTTCAGATAATTATGACCGGAAAGTTATGATAATTCAGATAATTATGAATTATGACTAAGCATTTACATAGCCAAGATTTAACACAAAAAGGTAAACTTATACACAGAAATTTTAAAGAGGGAAGATGAAAAATTCAGCTAAAAATAAGCTAAATATACCTATGGCATTAAAAGGCTTAAGAAAATGCCACTTTCCTTTGAAGGTTCAGTTGTATTTGGGAATGTTTGACTTTTTATGGACGAAAAGTGTGGCGAATTGAAATAACTAGTTTCGCTTATTATTTCACTTTGTATTTAGTGGATAAAACCTATCCTTTGGGGTTCAGGAACAAACTAAATATTGAAAACTTGTCAAGGATAAGTTTAACACTGAATAACTTTTCATTAATAAAACCAGCAGAAGACGCAGAATGTTTAAAAGCCTACTTTTAGCTTAATTTAAAATTAAAGAAAGAACAAATCTGGTGTAACCTCTTCAAAACGAATTGAGCGCTGAAGACTATGTTGTGTACATTGGTAAAATCCACTGACCAAACAAATATATGTCTTGTAAGTTTGGATTGTATTCTATACCTCTGGCGCACGAAAGAATTCTAAACATGGGTTGTGTGTTTGAAGGTTTGGCATATAGATGTTGTTCAGAAAATTTGACTATTCACCTGTTTCGGAATTCAATCAAAAACATGGTTCAGCGTAGCAAGACTGACAAAAACGTGATGCAGTTCTAAAAACTTCATTATTTAAAACAAGCTTAGCAATCTTAGAAAACAAATCTTAGAAAAGAGCTTTTCGGGCACAAAAAGACCTCAGATGGATCCAGGGGTTGACGTATTTATTTTTGCGTCCTAAATACCTTTAACAGAAATTTGATAGTGATCTTAGTATCATTAAATGCAAAAAAAATATATTAGTATAAAAAACTGGATAATTCATGCACTATAATTGGGCTAATAAAAAAAATTATATAATGTAAAAAAAACGGATTTAGTTTTTCGAGAACGCATACGTTTGAATACGTTTTGGTATACGTTTACCAGCAACTACATCAGGGTTGCTGGATACGCTGAATCATATGATGTGATTTCCATTAAGATCCAACAGTTTTTAGGGTGTTTCTACCCCTTTCGAAAGTCGGGGAAATTTATCGCAGGCGGGTAGTTTTTAATGGGTCACATTAAACTTGATGAGATATTAATATTTTGAATAATCATCAATATTTGATTCCTTGATATGTTCATTGTCATTAAGACTCTGTTTCTTTTAATTTCGGTCACTTATGAGGTTTTCGGTTATTTCTTATCTTATGGGGGAAAATATTTGGTTTCAATTTCATAAATTTTCAAAGAAGAAATCACTCAATTCTTGGACGAGAATGTTCCTAACAATATCTTATAATTATTACTTTAAATTGATCTTTCTAAGTTTAAGAAAACTGGTTATAAAAATAAAAACAAAAATTAAAGTTAATATAAGTGTATCGAAATTTCTCGCGTCAGCTAGTACCGAACCTGATCTTATTTCTGATCGGTTATTTCTTATCTTATGGGGGAAAAATATTTGGCTTGGAAACAAATTTAATCACATACAGAAAAAAGAGGGATAAGGCGATGAAAACAACCTAGCCTATAAAGCACGTTAATACCTAGCTTGGCAGATAATTTTTCGAAAGCACCAGTAATATCTGTCGCACAATACTTTTTAACCAGTTTTGTATTTTGGTAAGAACGAGGTAGACATAAAACAAATTTACAGTACAGGTAATAATTTATACGAATACGTTTTAGATCACCGGCCAACAGAATTGGCCGAATACCAGTACAGAAGAGTACAGAATAATCACAAAAATTGAGTAAAGCCGAGTTAGCGCTCTTCTCCTATAGTGTCCACGATTTGCTACAATCTTAGAGTAACCAAGCCTCAGCTTATCACTAATATCTTTGACAGCACGAGACCGGAGATCATTCATAGAATCGCAAACTATTATACCAAGCCAACGAAACGATTTCACACGCGGAATACTAAAACCATCGCAGTATAGTGATTCTGAACAATTATTACCGTTGAAAACAATAAACGTGCACTTGTCAATATTTCGGTACAGGCCGATATCGCGGAAAGCAGAAGTAACTGACTTCAGTGAACGGGCAAGACCAGATTCAGTTTGACTACTCAGTAGAAGGTCATCCGCATAAGCCACATAAGAGCTATCAGATGGTCCTAGTAGGCACGTAGTCGATATATTTGATAATACATTTTCAATACAAGCATTAAAATACACGGCGAAAGAACTCCCCCTTGTCTTACACCGCAACGAACAGGGATATGAACAAAAAAAGAATTATCTAATGACTTAAGGCAAAGGTAAGAATGGGAGTACCAAAAACGAAGCACGTGAATTACCAACTGATTTACTCCTCTCTGGCATAGTGCTGTCCATGCTTGAATATGACAAACTCTGTCAAATGCTTTAGACAAGTCTACGGTTGCGAAATGAAGTACGTGACGAGTGCGATGGGCATCTTTTAGTAAAGAAGTAAAAGCACGGTGAAGATGCTGACAGCCTAGCCCAGATCTAAAACCAAATTGATTATCATAATTTAGAGCAAGCTTAGTGATATAAGGTAGTAGAAGGTGTTCAAAAAGCTTGCTAAGAGTACAAGCTTCCTTTATGGGCCTATAAGAACTACAAGAAACCGGGTCTTTTCCTTTCTTTAGAAGTGAGGTAACGCTACCGCATAAGAACGAGTCGGGCACACACGAACTACTAAAACACATTTGAAAAAAAAAAGTTGGAGATGAGATACCAGTTCAAAAGAATTGGGAACAAGATTCGAAACAATAATCCCATCAATATCCAAAGATTTTCATTTTAAACCCTTAATACCTTTAACAATAGCCCACTTTCCAACTGGAGTCACATATCTCTGACATAAACTTGACGGCAAATTTTTTTCGAGCAAACGTGAGAAACACTTATGCACTGCATAATTAACTTTCGAAAATATTTTTGAATGATATTCGATCCAAGATGGACGAGGTATAATATCACTAGAACTTGTATCCGGAAACTTGGTAGAATTTATCACTTTTCGCCACTCACTATTACTTTTCAGAAAAGTTTGACCAGAGTAACGAAAGGCACGAAGATGGCGTTTATATTCGAGTTTCGTCTTTTGTTTTAGATCAAACACAATGCCCCGAGAAGGTTGACCACAGGCAGACCAGATTCTTAACCAGAATTTGGCCTTATTCTTGACTTTTTTTTAGCAAGGGATCACACTTCCAAATTGGTTTTTGGGTATTTCGCCTGAAACGGATCAGTGGGACGGCCACACCCTCAGCTTGCTTTATACATAAGATAATGTCACGATAATAGTGATTCAAATCAGCACGAGCATTGTTGATAATGGGGTACGCATTTGTGGAAAGAAGATGGAAAGGGACAAGTACGGTGGACTGTAGAGCTCCAAGTGTAGTAAGGTAAAGAGGCATGTTCGAACTAGACCAATCACGTTTTTCAAAACCTTTATGGGGCTGTGACGGTTGGTTCGAGTATACGTCAGAAGTAACCGTAATATCAAAATACAGAGGTAAATGATCATAATCTCTCTCATCTTCATCAACATGCACTGTTTAAGTTTGTAATGAGTAATAGCAGATATAGTGGTCCAAATTTGAGACAGAACCACTACAATAGATATATGTAAAACTGAGGTCTTTCGTTAGGATCTTAAATGCTGAGGTTAGACACTGAAATAGCGCTTCCTTTCGTGTCTAGGAAACGGTGAGGTAACAGTTTAAGTCGCCTATAAGCACCCTCTTCTATCCCAGACGCTCAATACCAGATATGAGAGTCTTTAAATTGTTGCAGGCATTCGCATAACTGGAGAAGGAAGAAACAGTTCTTCTATCATTGGGGTGATCATGGGGATCCAGATCTTCCTGATCAAACAGTTCGAGGTAAAGAATTGTAGTAAGGAGCGACCCGGCTCAATACTAAACGAAATTCTAAAAAACGGAATATACTAATAGATACATCAAAAGAATCAGGTTTTTATGCTGATTTTAAATATATAAGTTTCATTAAATTTAGTCTTACTAATCAAAAGTTCCAAGCCTGAGAAAATTCCCTTGTTTTGAAAAATAGGGAAAACGCCCCTAAAAGTTTTAGGATCTTATATAAAATCACCCCATCGCATTCAATGTATTAGAGAACCCTACTGTAGAAATTTCAAGCTCCTATCTACAAAAATGTGGAATTTAGTTTTTTTTTTGTTTTGCCAGAAGACCGATCACGGTTGCGTGTTTATTTGTTTGTTTTTTTGTTTGTTTTTTCCCAGGGGTGATCGTATCGACCAAGTGGTCCTAGAATGTCACAAGAGGACTCACTCTAACGGAAATCAACAGCTCTTGTGTCCTTTTTAATTGACCAAAAAATTGGAGGGCACCTAGGCCCCCTTCAACGGTCATTTTTCCCAAAGTCAACGGTTTAAAATTTTGCCATTTTGTTCAAAATAGTCTAAATA
This sequence comes from Artemia franciscana, assembly GCF_032884065.1. Taxonomy (NCBI): domain Eukaryota; kingdom Metazoa; phylum Arthropoda; class Branchiopoda; order Anostraca; family Artemiidae; genus Artemia; species Artemia franciscana. Next base: position 271,032 of record NW_027062709.1, read on the forward strand.
CATAATAAATATGTCTTTGGGGCTGACTTACTCCCCACAGTCTCCGGGAGAGGGGCTGTAAGTTAAAAAATACATGGATATGGTTAAAAGCAATGGATTAATTGTCTATCAAGGCTTGTCAAAAGCTTTTAGAAAGATTCGATTTTTTCTTGTTTCAATTTATTCCTTTTATTATGTTCAAGAGCCTTAGATTTTGCTATAGCCTTAATTTTGAGCCTTAAGTAGAAGGCATCCCGAGAAAGTGGTTTTCAAACACTGAAAAAAAGTTTCAACTGTTGGTTTCAGAAGTTTCAATATCATTGTTTTTAGTAGTTTTCGGACATTGCTGCAAGTAAACGAAGGTATATTAATGTTTATCACCTAGTCTCTATTGGTAGAGAATTCAGTGGTTTAAGGATGTGGCTTAAACGGCTAAATTATACCCATAATCGTGGGGGGCAAAACCTGCAAAAAAGCTTCAAATGAACGTTGAAAAACCCATACACGCTCTACTTTTACTAAGTGATAATTAGAAAATATTTTTAACGCGCTCAAACTGCAAAATACAAGGGGAATGCTTGAAAAAAAGAAACAACAAACAAAAAGAGAAAAAACAGCATTACCATATAAAACTGTATTTGATCTTTTGAATGACGCCGAACTATCCGTAACACCGCATTCACTAACAGTTAAATAAACACTGAAGTGACGCTGAAATATCCGTACAGAAACTGAAACTGATCCGTACTTTTAAACTGAAAGTAAGGAGCAATATCAAAGCTTACAACTAAAAGAAAATATTGCGCGTTTAGGACTTATACGGCTAAAACATACCCGTAAATATGTAGGGGGGATGAACCCTGAAAAAAAGCTTCAAATGAACAACAAGCAAAAAGAAAAAAACATCATTGCCATCTAAAACTGTGTTTGATCTTTTGAATGACGCTGAAATATCCGTATTCACTAGCAATTAAATAAAAAATAATTTTTTTCAACTAAAAGTAAGGAGAAATATCAAAGTTTAAAACTAAAAGAAAATATTGCTTATATAAGAGGGCTGCTCTCGCCTAAATACCGCGCTCTTTACGCTAAAGTTTTTTTTATAACATTTAAAAAAGCTTATTATTCTAATTAAACGGCCCACGAGTATCAAGAGTCGTTCGTAAGAAATTTGGACAAAAATAAAACTTTAAGGTAAAGAGCGGGGTATTGAGGAGAGGATGGCCCCTTCATATGTGTAATAATTTCTGTTCGTTTTAAGTTTTGATGTTGCTCCTTCTTACAGTTGATTTTTTTATTTAATTTCTGTTCGCTTTTGAATAGAGTATTTTGAAAATTCATTCTCATGTATAATACCCTCTCCTATCACCAGGAACGTTACTTTCAGACACTTCCATTTTAACTTAAAATTACCCTGAAAAATTTCCCAGGGCCCGTTTCCTGGGCCTCCGTTTCCGTTAAGACAAAAAGGTGAATTTTTGTCTTAGCGCACTTTCATTTGAAAAAGACTTCCATTTAAAAAGATTATTTTAAAATCATGTCGAAAATATTCGCCTCTATGGAAAAATTTTCCCGCAAATAACCAACTCCCTAGTAGAAAGTTGCTCCCACAAAAAATTCTTTTTGGCAAATTTATCCCGTGGGAAACTCCCCCACGGTAAATTTCTCCAGTAAAAAATCCTCCCTCGTGCCAAAATATATTGTAAACGCCTCCAACCCGGTAAATTTTTTCCCAATGACAATTCACCTTAAAATCTTCAAATGTAAAATTGAGTCGGCAAAGCAAAAGTATGAATACAAAAAAGAAAAGAAAGTATAAGAATTTTGGCAAATTTTCAAATCGCAAAACTTTCACTCGAAAGCTCATCCCCAGCCAGTGGCGAATCCAGGGTGGGCGTGCCCTCTTTTGGCAAGGCGTTTGCCACCGCTTCGCTCTTTACGCAAAAGTTCTTTATTGTTTCAAACAGTTCGTGGTAACGAACTGTAGTAAGGAGCGACCCGGCTCAATAGTAACCAAAACTCTAAAAAATTGAATTTTGATATCAATAGCTACATCAAAAGAATAGCATTTTAATGCTGATTTTAAATATATAAGTTTCATCAAGTTTAGTCTTACCCATCAAAAGTTACGAGCCTGAGAAAATTTGCCTTATTTAGGAAAATAGGGGGAAACATCCCCTAAAATTCGTAGGATCCTAACGAAAATGACACCATCAGATTCAGCGCATCAGATAACTCTACTGTAGAAGTTTCAAGCTCCTATCTACAAAAATATGGAATTTTGTATTTTTTGCCAGAAGACAAATCACGGGTGCGTGTTTATTTATTTTTTTTTTCCAGGGGTCATCGTATCGACCAAGTGGTCCTAGAATGTTGCAAGAGGGCTCATTCTAACGGAAATGAAAAGTTATAGTGCCCTTTTTAAGTGACCGAAAAATTGGAGGGCATCTAGGCCCCCTCCCACGCTCATTTTTTTCCCAAAGTCAACGGATCAAAATTTTGAGATAGCCATTTTGGTCAGCATAGTTGAAAACTATAATAACTATGTCTTTGGGGATGACTTACTCCCCCACAATCCCTGGGGGAGGGGCTGCAAGTTACAAACTTTGACCAGTGTTTACATATAGTAATGGTTATTGGGAAGTGTAAAGACGTTTTCAGGGGGATTTTTTTTGTTTGGGGGTGGGGCTGAGGAGAGGGGCTATGTTAGAGGATCTTTCCTTGGAGGAATCTGTCATGGGGGAAGAAAAATTCAATGAAAAGGGCGCAGGATTCTCTAACATTACTATAAGAAAGCAATGAAAAATAAACATGAAAACGTTTTTTCAAATGAAAGGAAGAAGTAGCATTAAAACTTAAAATGAACAGAGATTATTACGCATATGAGGGGTTCTAAAAATACTTTAGCATAAAGAGCGAGGTATTTAGGAGGAGATAAATACCTTGCTCTTTATGCTAAAGTATTTTCAGTAATTTCAACTATTTATTCTACGGCCTTTCTGATTCAGGGGTCATTCTTAAAGAATTGGGACAAAACTTACGATTTAGTGTAAAGAGCGAGGTATTAACGAGGGTACAAACCCCCTCGTATACATAATAAAAATAAAATGTTATGAAAGTTTGTTACGTAAGTTAATTCTTAAGTTACGTATATTTTTTACTAATAAAAACGTTCGTGAAAAATTAAAAGTTCTAGTTGCCTTTTTAAGTAACCGAAAAATTGAAGGGCAACTAGGCCTCCTTCTCCGCTTCTTATTTCTCAAAATCGTCCTATCAAAACTAAGAGAAAGCCATTTAGCCAAAAAAAGAATTAATATACAAATTTCATTCTAATAATTTATGTGCGGAGAGCCAAAACCAAACATGCATTAATTCAAAAACTTTCAGAAATTAAATAAAAAAAACTTTTTTTTTTAGCTGAAAGTAAGGAGCGACATTAAAACTTAAAACGAACAGAAATTACTCCGTATATGAAATGGATTGTCCCCTCCGCAATTCCTCGCTCTTTACGCTAAAGTTTGACTCTTTGCCACAATTCTACTTTAAAGAAAAAATAAAAGCTTTTTCAGCTAGAAGTAAGCAGCAGCATTAAAACTTAAAACGAACAGAAATTATTAACCATATGAGGGGCTCAACTCCTCCTAATACCTCGCTCTTTACGCTAAAGTATTTTTAGTAATTTCAACTATTTATTCTGCGGCTTTTGTGATTCAGGGGTCATTCTTAATGAATTGGGACAAAATTTAAGCTTTAGTGTAAAGAGCGAGGTACTGGTGAGGGGTCGAACCCCCTCATATTTGTAATAAAAACATGAGAATACAAAAGTTCGTCACGTAAGCTAATTTATAAGTTACGTATATCTTTTACTTATAAAAAGATTCGTAAAAAATTAAAAGTTCTAGTTGCCTTTTTAATTAACCGTAAATCGGAGGGCAACTAGGTTTCCTCCACCGCTCTTTTTTTCTCAAAATCATTCGATCAAAATTATGAGAAAGCCATTTAGCAAAAAAAAATATACAAATTTCGTTTTAATTATTCCTCCGCGGAGAGCCAAAATCAAAACATGCATTGATTCAAAAACGTTCAGAAATTAAATGAAAGTAAGGAGCAACATTAATACTTAAAACGAACAGAAATTGTTCCGTATATGAAAGGGGCTTTTCCTTCTCAACGCCCCGCTCTTTACGCTAAAGATTTTTACTGTTTTAAAATGTAGAGTTAAGAGAAAAAGTCAATCTTTAGCGTAAAGAGTGGGGCATTGAGAAGGAAAAGCCCCTTTCATATACGGAGTAATTTCTGTTCGTTTTAAGTTTTAATGTCGCTTCTTACTTTCATTTAAAAAACTTGTTTTTTATTTAGTTAAGAGAAAGAGTCAAACTTTAGCGTAAAGAGCGCGGCGTTGATGAGGAAGCAGCCCCTTTCATATACGAAGTAATTTCTGTTCGTTTTAAGTTTTAATGTCGTTCCTTACTTTCCGTTAAAAAAAACTTTTTTTTAATTTAATTACCACAAAAGCCAACTGGGAGGTGAAAATCTTTAAAGGGAAATTTAAAATCCTAACTTCTTTAGGCTGTTGAAATGATATTTCGGGATTGTGATTTCCCAACAGGGTTAAGAAGCAAAATATTCACTTGTTTTTACTGTCAAAAATTTGTTTTCGAGTCTTGCTATGGCAGTGGTGCGGATAAATTGATATCTTTACTGTTTTGGTTTTTTGGGTTTGATTTTCTTGCAAAACAGGGTGGTTTTTACAACAGTATTGTTTTTTAGGGGATTTATATAATAGAAAGTAAATGTATGGGGAGTGCAAAAATTATTAATTTAAGTTTTAGATTTTGGTAAGCAAATGGTGGGTACTTTACTGCCTATTTTTTACGCTAGAGTTTAACTCTTTCTCACAATTCTACTTTTTAAATCAATAAAAACTTTAGCGTAAAGAGTGATACCTTGAAGAGGGGACAACCATTTTAATATACGGAATCATTTTTGTTTGTTTTAAGCTTTAATGTTGCTCCTTACTTGGAGTTAAAAGCTTGTTTTTTAAATTTAATTTCTGAATGTTTTTAATTAATGCATGTTTTGATTATGACTAAGCGCACATGAATAATTAAAACGAAATTTGCATAATTATGTTTTTTTGGCTAAATGGCTATCTCATAGTTTTGATCGGACGTTTTGATAAAAAAAGAGGGTGGACGAGGAGGCCTAGTTGCACTCCAATTTTTGGTTGCTTAAAAAGGCAACTAGAACTTTTTTTACGAACGTTTTTATTAGTAATAAACATATGTAACTTACGAATTAACTTAAGTAACGAAATTCTATATTTGTATATTTTTATTACGTATATTAGGGGGTTCTCCTCCTCGTCAATGCCTCGCTGTTTGCACTAAAGCTTCAATTTGGTCCCAATTCCTTAAGAATGACCCCTGAATCACAAAGGCCGTTGAATAAATAGTTGAAATTTCTAAGACTATTTTAGCGTAAAGAGTGAGGTATTGTGGAGGGAACGAACCCCCTTATATACTTCATCATTTATGTTCGTTTTAGGTTCTAATGATGCTCCAAACTTCCACTAGAAAAGACTTTTCTTTTACTTATTTTCTCTTTGTTTGTTTTTTTTTAAATAATGCTAGAAAATCCTGCGGACCCTTCATGGAAGTTGTCTCCCCTCATGATAAATTTCTCGATGGAAAGATCCTCCCACGCACCCCCCTGATCCTCCCTGAAATTTTGTAACTTGCAGCCCCTCCCCCGGAGACTGTAGGGGATTAATGCAACCCGAAAGACATAAATATTAGGTTTTTTGACTATGGTGAACAAAATGGCTATCTCAAAATTTTGATCCACTGTCTTTTGGAAAACAATGAGCGTGAGAGTGTCCTAATTGTCCTCCAATTTTTTGGTCAGTCGAAAAGGGCACTACAACTTTTAATTTCCGTTAGAATGAGCCCTCTCGCGACATTCTATGACCACTGGGTCGATACGATTACCCCTTGGAAAAAAAAAACAAATAAACACGCATCCGTGATCTGTCGTCTGGGAATGAATACAAAATTCTACATTTTTCTAGATAGGAGCTTGAAACTTCTACAGTAGGGTTTTCAGATACTCTGAATCTGATGGTGTGATTTTGTTAAGATTCTTATATTTTTAGCGGGTGTTTTCCCCTATTTTCTAAAATAAGGTAAATTTTCTCAGGCTTGTAACTTTTGATGAGTAAAACCAAACTTGATAAAACTTAAATATTTAGGATAATCGTAAAAATTCAATTCTTTTGTTATAACTATTGGTATCAAAATTTCATTTGTTAATGTTTCGGTTACTATTCAACCGGGTCGCTCCTTACCACAATTCGTTACCAAGAACTGTTTGATTTTTAGGATAAATAGATGAGAAAATACTAACAAAGAGCTCTAAACTAATAGGAGACTATTGATGGGACTAGCCATTATAAACACTCACCAAAATATTGAGGTAGACATCGACCCTGTAATAAATGGATATGGCGGTTGTGGAAATACAGAAATAGACTTTTTTTTAAAATTGTTAATTCTGTAACTTAAGCGAAATATATAGAAATTTATAAAGTGGAATGATAAGCTACGTTGTTATGAAAAGTAAAATTTTGATTTGCTAATTTTTGAGATATTGTCAAAGTTGACATTGTTTATTAAAACACTATTTTTAAAAGTGAGAAGTGATTAATTGATGCTCTCTTGCCCGTGCTTAAAATCCTCGTTTTATATACAAATTGTCACAAAGAGTGCATGACCACAAAAGATGATTCAAGACCAATCTTTTTTTACAATAAAAGTTTAACTCACTCGTTATTTCGGTCAGAAGTGCAAAGGCAAAAATTATGCAGAAAATATTAAATATTATTTTTTTTTATTCATGGTGAACAGCTTTCATTTTTTTATGGTGGGACGGCTTTTATAACTTACTATTTTGGCATTAATATGTGTATACCATATTAATTTCAACATATTCATTAAAACTTTAACCTCACCAGATTTTAGATTAAATTTACAACCATTTCGACTACCTACCTACGATACATAATTTTCGAGGCTCCCTTTAAATTGCAGGGATTGCTTTGTTCACAAGTTTATTGAAGTAACCTATTATGGGCCCCTCCCTAAAGAAAATCCTGGATCTGCTCCTGCCCACAGAAAATGCTCATCCCCCTGAGAAATTTCCTTGTGGGAAATCTTCCATCAGAAAATTCACCGTAACCCTCCCCCCCACCGCTCCAAAAAATGTACGCACTTTCCAATAACAAATACTATGCGTAAACAATGGGTGAGTCATATAGCTGAAAGACCTTTGCCCAGGGGCTTTGGAAGTCATGTTGTTATCTATGCCATAGTTAATTGGCCTTTCAACTAATCTGAAGCAAACTACTGTCTTCAAATTTTGATAAGAAAACTTTGATTGAAAGAGGGGGGAAGAGGGAGTATGTAATTTACTTACAGTTTGTTAACACGATCTGTTTGATATCATGATTGTGGTAAGATTGAGACAAATAAAGTAGGTATTTAGGCACCGAAAGTACATCAATCGAATTGATTTTAGTCGCTTCTTTTTCTGATTAGCTTGATTTGATGGGTCCCTCCCCTTCCCCCTTGGCGCTCATGACTAATCTCTTTCGAAGACAAGCATAGAACTCAATTTGACCGAGAATGTGCAAAAATAGAATAAAATAGTATACCAAACGTAAAACTACCCCAAATCAGCATTGATAAATAAAAGAAATCCAAAAACGAACAGAATTCACAATAAATAACCGAGTCGAACTCAAAATAACCAGTAATTAGCATGAGCAGGGCTCGAAACACTTATGCTTTCCCAGGGCTAGAACAAAATGAGTACTTTACTGAAAAAAAAACCAAACAAATTTTACTGAAAAAAAAACAAACAAAAACAAATGAATGTGCATTGTCAGTTTATTATACACATGCTGATATTTATTGCTCAAATTGTTAATAATATTTGACTTAGTAAAGTTATAAAAGTGAAAGAATTAAAAATTTATATTTTGGATAAGGGATTTGTTAAACCGAAACTGGATTTGTTAAACCAAAATTTGTTCAACCAAAACCAAAACAGGCGCCTAGAGCATTTAGAGCGTCTTGGGTCATGACTTGATTCCGGTTCTCGCCGAATTGGACAAGACTTGAAATTGAGATTTTGATTTCCTTGGTAATAGTAACTAAAGTACAGTTATTGTTACTAATTCAGTTATTGATGGGCCGCTCCTGTAAATATTTTGTTTCTTATAAGGATTGACAGTCTTTGCATCGGGGCCACCCCTATATCATCATACTGAGAGAATTTGTGTTCCTAACTTGTCATCTCAGTCAGGAGTCAGTATTTGACTTCTACCAGTCTTACCTCGCCTGCTAAATTATTTAGAAGTTAGAGCATATTTTGTATGTTTCAAAATTACAACCAAGTATTTCAACACATTCTATACCCATTCTATATACAACCCATTATATAGAAGTGTTAACATTTTTTATGTTTCAAAATTATTTCAGTATTTCAATATCGATAGTGCTGCAAGCGAAATAATAAAATGACAAAATGTTCGAACTATAGTGGCTCAGAAAAAAGTATCTTTGCTACAATTGTGGATACTTTTTGTTGTTTAAAGCTTTTTCAAAGTTCTTTAATAAGTCATGGTTAAATTGATTTAGAAAATCTAAAACCAAACTCATCCCCTAAGGTTTTGTTTCATGACAAAATCTCATTTCCTAATGTCTTTTTCTTGACTTATATAAGCGTGCATCACATACGTACGTACAAACGTGCAGACGTACGTACGTGCGTCTTTCAGAATCCCACGACTCAAAAATTTTCGTATTTACTCACAAATTTTCTGTGTCATATAACTTGAACTTTATCAGTTAATTATATAACCCTCAACCCCCCCCCCCTTCACTGGGATCGAACCTCTTGAATAAAAGACTCATACGTGCGTGCATCAGCTCAGTTACATAGAACTTGCAACATGTTAATATTTATTTTGGTAGTTATGCCCCATGACTTGCAATCAATCTAACTTATTTGTCTCTTTCATGGAAATTATATGCGAGATATACCTCAGTAATTACAATAGATTCATTAATTATTTTAATTATATTGTAAATTTTTAATTATTTAAACTGATTAATGTTAGTAAGACGCAAAATAGCATATTTATGTTAAAGCTCGTTCAATCTATAATAATCTAAATGTATGGCCCTTGCTCTATCACACTCTGTCTGTCTGGGTCTCTCTGTCTGTCTGTCTCTCTCTCTCTCTCTCTCTCTCTCTCTCTCTCTCTCTCTCTCTCTCTCTCTCTCTCTCTCTCTCTCTCTCTCTCTCTCTCTCTCTAGAAAATAGGGAGAAACACCCCCTAAAAGTCATAGGATCTTAATGAAAACCATCAGACTCAGCGTATAAGAGAACCCTATTGTACAAGTTTCAAGCTCCAAGCTACAAAAATTTTTGTTTTTATCTTATTTTTTTTTATCCCCAGGGGTCGTAGTATTGACCCAGTGGTCCTAGAATGTTGCGAGAGGGCTCATTCTAACGGAAATAAAAAGAGCTAGTGGCCTTTTTAAGTGACCAAAAAAATTGGAGGGCACCTAGGCCCCCTATCACGCTAATTATTTTCCCAAAATCAACAGATCAAAATTTTGAAATAGCCATTTTATTCAACATAGTCAAAAAACCTTATAACTATGTCTTTAGGGACGACTTACACCCCCACATCCCCCGTGGGAGGGGCTACAAGTTACAAACTTTGACCAGTGCTTGCATATAGTAATGGTTATTGGCAAGTGTACAGATGTTTTCATGGGGGAAGAAAATTTCCATGAGGGGAGCGCACGATTTTCTAGCATTACTTAAAAAAAAACAAGTGACATTAAGGAGCGACATTAAAACTTAAAACAAACAGAAATAACTTCGTATATGAAAGGAGCTGCCTCCTCATCGACACCCCGCTCTTTACGCTAAAGTTAGACTCTTTCTCTCAACTCTTTTTTTTAAATCAGCAAAAAACTTTAGTGTAAAAAGCAGGGCGTTGATGAGGAAGTAGCCCCTTTCATATACGAAGTAATTTCTGTTCGTTTTAAGTTTTAATGTCGCTCCTTACTTTCAGTTAAAAAACTTGTCTTTTTTTTATTTAATCATAACAAGAAGCTGCTGGTTTTCCGCCTCTTAGGACACTCACCTGTTTGAATCACCAAATTTGAATGTTTGTTGAAAACTTTTTTTTTCATGTATTTGAACTTTCGTTCTTTACTCGACAACGAAATGTTCAGTCGGCTTGCACAGTTTCTAAAATACGGGATTTTCTTCAGGATTTCAGCAAATTTAGGGGAAAGTGGTCAGAACTTATTTTTCGGATTGAAAAGACAGAAAGAGGCAAATTACATGGAAATATAAGAAATCCTGGGAAAGTCCATAAGAACATCCAGGATGTAATTATTGCTGAGTATGACATCGTCTCCATGGAAAAAAAAATCTAATTTTAAGCAGAACAATGGCACCAAAACAAAAAAAATGGAAGGGAAAAAGATTTTTTATTTTTTTTATGTACATACAAAATAAGAGCATTTCCAAAATCGAGCGGATCGTTGAGGACGGAATTGCCTTTTTCATATACGGAGTATTTTCTGTTTGTTTTCAGTATTAATGCCGGTCCTTACTTTAATTTCTGAATGTTTTGAATTAATGCATGTTTTGATTTCGGCTCTCCGCACATGAATAATTGAACTAAATTTGCATATTAATTTGTTGTTGTTTTTTGGCTCACTGCCTTTCCCATAGTTTTGATCTGACAGTTTTGAGAAAAAAGGGGTGGGGGTGGAGGCCTAGTTGCCCTCTAGTCTCTTGTCTACTTAAAAAGGCAACAAGAACATTTAATTTTTTAAGAACGTTTTTATTAGTAAAGAGTAAACGTAACTTACGAATTAACTAACCTCTATATTCGTTTACTTTTATTACGTATATGAGAGGGTTTGCACCCTCTTGAATACCTCGCTCTTTACATAATTAGTTGGAATTACTAAAAGACTTCAGAGTAAAGAGCGAAGTATTTAGGAGGAGATGAACCCCTCAAATTTGTACTAATTTCTGTTCGTTTCAACTTTTAATGCTGGTCCTTACTTTTAGTTGAAAAAAAAAAATATTGATATTTTTTTTTATTGTTTTTGTTTTAAATAATGCTAGAAAATCCTGCACCCCTTTATGGAAATTCTCTTCTTCCAAGACAAATTCCTCCAAGGAAAGATCCTCTCACGTAGTCCCCTCCCCTCAAACCCATCCCCTCCTCCCAAACAAAGAAAAAACCCCCTGAAAATATCTGAACACTTCCCAATAACCATTACTGTATGTAAACACTTGTCAAAGCTTGTAACTTCTAGCCCCTTCCCCTGGGACTGCGAGAAAGTAAGTCATCCCCGAATACATATTCATTAAGTTTTTCGACTATGTTGAACAAAATGGCCATCTCAAAATTTGATCGGGTGACTTTGGAAAAAATATGAGCGTGGGAGGGGGCCTAGGTACCCTCTAATTTTTTGGTAATTTAAAAACGGCGCTAGAACTTTTCATTTTAGTTAGAATGAGCCCTCTTGCGACATTCTAGGACCACTGGGTCTATACGATCACCCCTTGGAAGAAAAAAAGAAAAAAAAACGTATCTGTGATCGGTCTGCTGATAAAAATTACAATTTTCTACAGATATGAGTTTGAAACTTCTATGGTAAAGTTCTCTGAGACGCTGAATGCGATGGTGTGCTTTTCGTTAAGATACTGTGATTTTAAGGGCGTGTTTCTCCCTAAATCCAAAATAAGGCTATTTTTCTCAGGCTCATAACTTTTGGTAATTAAGATTAAATTTGATGAAACACAATTTTTTAAATCAGCATAACAATTTGATTTTTTTGATGTATCTATTAGTATCAAAATTCGATTTTTTAGAGGTTTGTTTACAATTGAGCTGGGTCGCTCCTTACTACAGTTTGTTACCACGAACTGTTTGATAAAAAGTTTAGCTCACTCGCTATAGTGGTCAGAAGTGCAAAGGCAAAAAATTAGGCAGAAAATATTAAATTTTTTTATAGATGGTGAACAGCTTCTTTTTTTTTTTTATTTCGGGGCGGCTTTTATAACTTACCATTTTTGTATTAATATTTTTATACCATTTTAATTTCAACCGATTTATTAGAACTTTAACCCTCAACAGATTTTAGATTAAATTTGCGACCATTTCGACTACCTACCTACGACACAAAATTGTCAAGGTTCCCTTTAAATTTCAGGTATTTCTCTGTTCACAAGTTTATTGAAGTATTCTATTATGCCCCTCCCACCCTAAAGGAAATCCTGGATCCGCCCCTGCCCCCAGAAAACTTTCCTCCCCATCAAAAGTTTCCATGTGGAAAATCCCCAAGCAGAAATTTCACCGTACCCCCCCCCCTAAAAAAAAAATGTACGCACTTTTCAATAACAAATATTATGCGTAAACAATGGGTGAATACTATAATTGAAAGACCTTTGGCCAGAAGTTGTGGGGGTCACGGTTGTTTCGTATGGCAAAGTTATTGGCCTTTCAACTAATTTGAACAAAATAACTGCCTTCAAATTTTGATAAGACAACTTCGAGGTAAAAGGGAGGGGGGCCTAGTTGCCCTCCAGTTTGTTTGGGCACTATAACCTTTAAATTTTGTTCAAATAGTTCAAATAGGTTCAAATTTCCTTTTCCCGATATTCTAGGACTATTGGTTTGATGCAATCACCCCATGGGATAACAACAAAAAAAAGAGACAAAAAAAAAACAAATAAACACCCATCTGTGATCTTTCTTTTGACAAAAAGTACAAAATTCTGCATTTTTGCAGATGGGAGTTTCAAAGCTCTACAATAGGGTTGTTGGGTACGCTAAATCATATGATATGATTTCCATTAATATCCATTAATATTTAGAGGGTTTACCTTCCTTTCGAAAATCAGGGAAATTTTTCTCAGGCGGGTAGTTTTTTTATAGGTCACATTAAACGTTTTCATTATAACGAACTTTTAAATAAATATCAAATGAATTATCTGGAAATACTTAAAGAAATGTTTAACTAATTTCGGAGGTTCGACAAATGATGATGCAGCGCCATTTATTTTGAATTGTGTTTCTAATAGAGCGGATTTTTTTTTTAAATAACCACATGGTAAAGATGAATTCTATAATTGTTTAGTTCATTATTTTTTTTTTTTGCAATGTGTTAATATTTGTGATTTGGTAAATTTATCATATTTAGTTTACCTATTGTTGCTAAAAAGAGGGATATATTAACAGGATAAGCTTGTTTTGGTGTTACTTGGTTGTTTTACATTTGCTGGTTTTTCTTTCATAGGCATGTATTTTGGGGGTGATACCTGACACGGGTATGCCAGGGATATTCTGTGGTAGCCACAACACTTGGCTGGGTAGAGAATTTAAAATGGCAAAACCCTATAGGCCAGTGTATTCTCCTGATGAGCCCTTGTGTTGGGTTGTTGCCTCTGAATTATTTGTCTTTATTATTTTTTCTATTATTTGGTAAATGACGACTTATACTTATTGACGACATGACTGCCTGTCCATGGATTATTCTTTATGGTTGATTGTGTTTGGCTATGCTGTTTAACCTATGTGATTGTATGGATGAGTAGGTTTAAGCCTCATTCAAGTGCTGGTTTATATTAATCACTAATTTAGGAAAACAGTCTTCCTTTTCTCCTTCTGTCCCTTTTTTTTTTTTTTACGAGTTTGTGCTGTTGCATTGGTGATTTCTCTTTTCATGATATATATATATATATATATATATATATATATATATATATATATATATATATATATATATATATATATATATATATATATATATATATATATATATATATATATATATATATATATATATATATATATATATATATATATAGATTATACATATATAGATATATATATATATATAAGTTGTCTGTATATATATATATATATATATATATATATATATATATATATATATATAGATTATACATATATAGATATATCTATATATATAAAAATAAGTTGTCTGTGTGTGTGTGTGGGTCTGTCCGGTGACGTCATGTTTGTGTGTTGACTGACGTCATGTTTTCGACTGACGAAATTACAGACCGGGACATCGGGACACAAATGACAACCGGGACACCGGCATATCTATCTTCTATATATATAAAAATAAGTTGTCTGTCTGTGTGTCTGTCTGTCAGGTGACGTCTTGTTTCTGTGTCGACTGACGTCATGAAGTTAGTTGTCGTCATTTTTGCTATGACGGTGACGTCATTAAAGATATTTAAGACATATATGTTCACGTAGAAATCTATTAATGTTTAAGTTTAAAGTGACTGATGAACTTACAATGGCAAAAGCCGATGAAGATACTCAAAGAGTCTATGCCAAAAAACTTGCTGCTGATAGAGAAAGTCAGAAAAGAAAGCGTGCCGAGGAATCAAAAGAACAGCAAGGGAACAGGCTTGAGGCTAAAGAACGCAAAACCGCGCAGTGAGATGAAAATCCACCTGGACAGCGAGAGTCAAAACATATCAAAACTGAAAATGATAGCGATGATGATTGGGTTTGGGATTTTGACTTGGATAAGGTCATCAATCCCTACCAGGTTTTAGTTAAAAAAACAAAGGTTTGGCGATATGTATTTCATAGTGAAGCTGAAAAATAAAGAAGAAAAAGAAAACTGAAAAAAGAAAAAATGTAAAAAACTAAAAAATACTAAAAAGAAAAAACACTCAAAGAGAAATTACAGACCGGGACACAAATGACGACCAGGACAGAAGGAATATAAATAACGACCGGGACACTCAAAGAGAAATTACAGACTGGGATACCGGGACACAAATGACGACCGGGACACAGGGAATATAAATGACGACCAGGACACAGGTATTTAAGAATATCGTTCAGAGACAAATTTTTAATTGTAAGAAGACCGTTGAAAGAGAAATTTCTAATTGTAAAATGACTGAAGAACCTACAATGGCAACGGTACCACCATCGAAGTAGATAACCAGTGGGTTGTTCCATATTCCCCATTATTATCAAAAACATTTAATGCACACTTAAACGTTGAATACTGTAACTCCGTAAAGGCAATCAAATACATATGTAAATACGTCAACAAAGGCAGTGACATGGCAGTTTTTGGCTTGCATCCCGAAATCAAAGATTTCGTACAATATCAGGCTGGAAGATACATAAGCAGTAATGAAGCTGTTTGGCGAATTCTTTCATTTCCGATACATGAACGTAGTCCAGCTGTTGTTCACTTAGCGGTACATTTACAGAATGGTCAACGTGTTTATTTCTCGGAAACCAACGTGCAACAAAGAGCCATGAATCCACCGGATACAAAGTTAACTGCTTTCTTTTCGCTATGCAAAAATGATTCTTTTGCAAAAAACTGCTGTATACTGAAGTGCCTTCGTATTACACGTGGAATACTAAAAATGAAGTATTTGAACGTCGAAAACAGGGTAAGTCAGTCGACGGCCAACCTACCATCTTCAAAGATACCACGATAGGAAGACTCTACACCGTTCACCCCAATCAACATGAATGCTTCTTTCTACGCCTGCTTTTGGTGAATGTACCCGGTCCGACATCCTTTGAGTATTTGAGAACTGTAAACAGTACTATACATGACACTTACCGTAGTGCATGCCAAGCTCTGAATTTATTGGAGAATGACCAACACTGGGATAACTGCATCAATGACGCGTGCGAAACGTCAACCCCAAGTCAAGTTCGTGCATTGTTTGGCATCATTTTAACAACTTGCTCTCCATCAGCTCCAACAGAGTTATGGGAAAAATATAAGTCAAAAATGTCCGAAGATATACTCCATCGAAAACAGTTAGAGACGTCAGATATGACTTTTGATTTTACATCAGAAATTTATAACTACACTTTAGTTATTATAGAAGATTAGTGCGTACGTATGGCAAACAAACCTCTTCAGGATTTGGGAATGCCTTCACCTAACCGTATCGCTGCTGTTTCGACATGTGTAGAATTTGATCGTGAACAAAGTTACAGTATGAGTGATCTATTGTCGTATGTACAAAATAACATTTCCAAGTTAACGTCGGAACAAAAAGACATTTATGATACGATAGACTCAATTTCAGGACGTATACAACTACCTGCTGATTAGTGTAATTTAGTGACGTCCAAAAATGAATTGATTGAAAAAGTATTTCTGAATATTCTAAAAAATTATAAAAATAATAAATGGCTAAGTGAAAGAGCGATTCTCACACCCAAAAATATAGACGTCCACGAAATCAACAATATTGTTTTGAACAAGATTCGAGACCAGGCAGTCCTTTACAAGTCAGTCGACACAGTTTTGGAACCAAATGAAGCGGTTAATTATCCATCTGAATTTTTAAATTCCATAGATCCTTCAGGGTTTCCACCACATGTGCTACAACTAAAAATAGGCTTACCAATAATACTTTTAAGAAATATCAACCCACCAAAGCTTTGCAATGGCACGCGACTTGCCGTAAAAAAAAACAATGGAAAACCTAATAGAGGCCACAATCTTGACAGGGCCTTTTGAGGGTGAGGCTGTTCTTATTCCTCGCATTCCCATGATTCCAATGGATCTGCCTTTTCAATTTAAAAGATTGCAATTCCCAATTCGATTAGTATTTGCAATCACCATTAACAAAGCTCAAGGTCAATCATTAGAAAAATATGGTATAGATCTTAATACTGATTGTTTTTCCCATGGACAATTGTACGTTGCATGTTCGAGGGTCGGTAAGCCTGACAATCTATTTATATGCAGCGACAATTAGACAGCGAAGAATGTTGTATATTCGCAAGTTTTACGCAGTTAATTTGTATTGTATCTATCTATCTATCTATCTATTTAAAAACGAGTTGTGTGTATGCATGTTTGTTTGTTTGTAAAAAGAGCGTTTGCATATGACGTCATTATTAGTACATACGGCTTTGTATATGCACAGACAATGGGAAAGCCAAGAATGTTGTATATTCGCAATTTTTACGTAGTTTAACTCTTGCAGACGAAATGAATGCTTGCCTGAAAAATTCTAATTTATGGGCACACGTAAAAATATTAAAATTAACTACAAATATGCGTGTCCGATTGCAAAACGATGACTCTGGTCAAACATTTTCAGATCAATTGCTGGCAATTGGAAACAGAAAGCTCCCAGTAGTGGGAAAGCCAAAAATTTTGTATATTCGCAATTTTTACGTAGTTTGAAACACATATATAAATCCATCTATATTCACAGGTGGGACACAGGGACACAACTACAATGACGCGTAACTAATATGGCGCGTAACGACTTACGCGCGCAGGGGGGCTTGGGGGGCGCGAAGCGCCCCACCAACTAGGTGTTGGGGTGGCGCGAAGCGCCACCCCAACAGCTAGTAGGGAATATAAATGACGACCGGGACACTCAAAGAAAAAGCGACCGGGACACAAGGAATGTTCGATTAGCAATCACCATCAACAAAGCACCGGGACACAAATGACGACCGGGACACAGGGAGTATAAAGGACGACCAGGACATAAGTAAAAGAAACTAAAAAAACTAAAAACAGTTCAAAACTACAAAAAAAACTAAAACGAAAAAAAAAGAAACTAAAAACTATTAAAAAAACTAAAAAAGCTAAAAAACTAAAAAAACTAAAATAGAAAAAAAATAAAGGAGAAAAAAAATAAATAAATAAAAAGGGGAAAAATACAAAAATTGATTTCATCATATACAATTTCAATAACGAATGTATATACAGACCGGGACACCGGGATACAAATGACGACCGGGACACAGGGAATATAAATGACGACCGGGACACAGGGACACAACTACAACAGGGACGCCGGGGGGGCACAGGGGGATATATAAATGACGACGGGGACACAGGGAATGTTCGATTAGCAATCACCATCAACAAAGCTCAAGGGCAATCATTAGAATCATGAGGTATAACTAAAAAAAACTAAAAAAAGGTAAAAAACTAAAAACTAAAAAAGACACCAATTCAAAAACGAATGTATATACAGACCGGGACACCGGGAAACAAATGACGACCGGGACACCGCGACACAAGGAATATAAATGACGCCCGGGACACTCAAAGAGAAATCAAAGACTGGGACACCGGGACACAAATGACGACCGGGACACAGGGAATATAACAGACGACCGGGACACAGGGACACAACTACAACGGGGACGCCGGGGGGCACAGGGGGATATATAAATGACGACGGCGACACAGGGAATGGTCGATTAGCAATCACCATCAACAAAGCTCAAGGGCAATCATTAGAATAATGAGGTATAGATCTGAATACGGATTGTTTTCCCATGGACCATTGTATGTTGCATGTTCAAGAGTCGGTAAACCTGACAATCTATTTATATGCACAGACAATGGGACAGCAAAGAATGTTGTATATTCGCAAGTTTTACGTAGTTAAAAACATATATATATTTATCTATCTATATTCACAAGTGGGACACAGGGACACAACTACAGTGGCGCGTAACTAATATGGCGCGTAACGACTTACGCGCGGGGGGGGGGGGCAAAGCGCCCCCACCAACTAGGTGTTGAGGTGGCGCGAAGCGCCACCCCAGCAGCTAGTCTATATATATAAAAATAAGTTGTCTGTGTGTTATGTATGTCGAGTGTCGTCATGTTTGTGTGTCGACTGACGTCATGTTTATCGACTGACGTCATTATAAGGATTGAGCTGTATGCGTCATGAAGTTGTTTGTCGACTGATGTCATGTTTGTCAACTGATGAAATTACAGACCGGGATACCGGGACACAAATGACGACCGGGACACCGAGACACCGGGAATATAAATGACGACCGGGAACCTCAAAGAGAAATTACAAACTGGGACACCGGGACACATATCACGACCGGGACACAGGGAATATAAATGACGACCGGGACACAGGGACATAACTACAACTGGGACGCCCGGGGCACAGGGAAGATATATAAATGACGACCGGGACACAGGGATTGTTCGAAGAGAAATTACAGACCGGGACACCAGGACACAGGAAATATAAATGACGACCGGGACAATCAAAGAGAAATTACAAACTGGGACACCGGTACACAAATGACGACCGGGACACAGGGAATATAAATGACGACGGGGACAAAGGGACATATCATTAGAATAATGAGGTATATATATATATATATATATATATATATATATATATATATATATATATATATATATATATATATATATATATATATATATATATATATATATATATATATATATATATATATATATATATATATATATATATATATATATATATATATATATATATATATATATATATATATATATATATATATATATATATATATATATATATATATATATATATATATATATATATATATATATATATATATATACTAGCTGTTGGGGTGAAGCGTGTCTGTGTGTGTGTGTCGAGTGACGTCATGTTTGGATGTCGACTGACGTCATGTTTGTCGACTGACGTCATTATAAGGATTGAGCTGTATGCGTTATGAAGTTGTTTGTCGACTGACGTCATGTTTGTCAACTGATGAAATTACATACCAGGACACAAATGACGACCGGGAGACAGGGAATATAAATGACGACCGGGAGCCTCAAAGAGAAATTACAGACTCGGACACCCGGACACAAATCGCGACCGGGACACAATGAATATAAATGACGACCGGGACACAGGGACACAACTACAAAGGGGACGCCGGGGGCACAGGCGGGATATATAAATGACGACCGGGACACAAGGATTGTTCGAATAGAAATTACAGACCGGGACACCGGGACACAAATGACAACCGGGACACCGGGACACAGGGAATATAAATGACGACCGGGACACTCAAAGAGAAATTAAAAACTGGGACACCGGGACACAAATGACGACCGGGACACAGGGAATATAAATGAAGACCGGGACACAGGGACACATCATTAGAATAA
The DNA here is from genome assembly GCF_032884065.1 of Artemia franciscana. Lineage (NCBI taxonomy): Eukaryota > Metazoa > Arthropoda > Branchiopoda > Anostraca > Artemiidae > Artemia > Artemia franciscana. The sequence goes on from NW_027062709.1 coordinate 291,113, forward strand.
TGAGGTATAGATCTGAATACGGATTGTTTTTCCCATGGACAATTATATGTTGCATGTTGAAGAGTCAGTAAACCTGACAATCTATTTATATGCACAGACAATGGAATAGCGAAGAATGTTGTATATTCGCATGTTTTACGTAGTTAAAAACATATATATATATATATACATATACATATATATATATATATATATATATATATATATATATATATATATATATATATATATATATATATATATATATATATATATATATATACAGGTGGGACACAGGGACACAACTACAATGGCGCGTAATTAATATGGCGCATAACAACTTACGCGCGCGGGGGGGCTTGGGGGGCGCGAAGCGCCCCACCAACTAGGTGTTGGGGTGGCGCGAAGTGCCACCCCAACAGCTAGTATATATATAAATGTAATGTCCGTCCATCTGCCTGTCCGTCTGTCTTCACTAAGTATGACGTCAATATATAAAAAAACTAACTAAAAAAAACTTAAAAGAATTAAAGAATTTAAGAATAAAAAAAAAAATAAAAACTAAAAAACTAAAATAGAGAAACCAACTGAAAGAGAAAAAAAAGAAACTTTAAAAAAAAACTAAAAAAAACCCTAAAAATAAGGAAAATAAAAAAAAAACTAAAAAAAAAAGAAAATTAGAAGGCAGACAAAAACTAAAGAAAATTACTAAATGAAAAAAAAACTAAAAAAAGAGAAAAAAAGAAGAAAAAACTAAAAAAGGAAAAAAACAAAAAAAAAACAGATGAAACTAAAAAAAGAAAAACTAAAAAAGAAACAAACTAAGAGAAAAAAACTAAAAAAAGAGGAAAAGCTAAAAAAAAAACTAAAAACAGGGGAAAAACTAAAAAAGAAAAAGCCAAAAAAAGAACAACTAAAATAAAAGACAAAAAGAAAAAACAGAAAGAGAAAAAAAGAAAAAAGGGCCAAAGAGAAAGGGCCAGATTAGGAATGTCCAATTTACATGATCAATTCAATCCAAAAATAACATAGCGTTGCCAGGACCTGGAACACAAGGAACGATAAGAATCCATATATAAACGCCTGCCGCGCGCCATGCTGGGGCCCGGCGGTGAAGCCGCTGGGGCCCAGCACAGTCTGTGGTTTGAACACAAGGGACAATGAGAATCCATGTATAGAAGCCTGCCACGTGCCATGCTGGGTCCGGCGGCGAAGCTGCTGGGACCCAGCACTGTCTGCGGTTAGAACACAACGGATAAAGAGAATCCATATATAGAAGCCTGCCACGTGCCATGCTGGAGCCCGATGATGAAGCCGCCGGGACTGAGCCGGTATATAAATATATTTCACATAATCATCAATATTTGATTCTTTGATGTTCATTGTTATTAAGACTCTGTTTCTTTTAGTTACGGTTACTTATGATTTTTCCGGTTATTTCTTATCTTATGGGGGGGGGGAGAATGTTTGGCTGCAATTTTAGAAATTTTCTAAGAAGAAATAACTCAATTCTTGCACGAGTATGTTCCTAACAATATCGTATGATTTTTACTTAAAATTGTTCTTTCTAAGTTTAAGAAAGTTTGTTGCAAAAATAAAACAAAAAATTGAAATTAAAGAACAATGAATTATTATTTCCTCGCGATAGCAGGGCACGAACCTGAATGCCGACATTCTAGCGGCAGAGACGTATACCAGATACCAGTATATAACCAGTATATACCAGTATATAAGGAATACCAGATACCAATACATAACCAGAATAGGAATGTCTAATTTACGTCATCAATTCGATCCAAAAATGACATAGCGTTGCCGGGACCCGGAACACAAGGGACAATGAGAATCCATATATAGAAGCCTGCAGCGTCTCATCCTGGGGCTCGGCGGTGACGCCGCCGGGGCCCAGCAATGTGTGCGGTTAGAACACAAGGGACAATGAGAATCCATATATAGAAGCCTGCCGCAGTTCATGCTGGGACCTAGCACTGCCTACTGGGTCAATTTTTTGTCTGCCACGTGCCATGCTGGGGCCCACCGGCGAAGCTGCTGTGACCCAGCACCATCTGCGGTTAGAACACAAGGGATAATGAGAATCCATATATAGAAGCCTGCCGCGTGCCATGCTGGGGCCTTGCGGCGAAGCCACCAGCTAGTATATATATATTTTACATAATCATCAATATTTGATTCTTTGATATGTTCATTGCTATTAAGACTCTGTTTCTTTTAGTTATGGTTACTTACGACATTTCCGGTTATTTCTTATCTTACGGGGGGGAAATATTTTGCTGCAATTTTAGAAATTTTCAAAGAAGAAATCACTCGATTCTTGCACGAGTACTTTCCTAACAATATCGTATGATTTTTACTTAAAATTGCTCTTTCTAAGTTTAACAGAGTTTGTCGCAAAAATAAAACAAAAAATCATCATTGAGTCAATAAATTATTAAATTCCTCGCAATAGCAGGGCACGAACCTGAACGCCTTCATACCAGAGGCAGAGACGTATCTGCTATACTATCCCGAGGTACATATTTATAGGATTTATTGAAATAGTGATTTGTGTAATCAATTATAACAGCTGATGTCATTTGAAATAATAATTTATTGACAGTTTTTACCAAAATAAACAAGTTTTAATAATTAATTAATCTGTCATGTTTCTTTTGCAAAAAAAAAAAAAAAAAACAAAATTCCGCAATTTTGCAGATGGGAGCTTCAAAGTTCTGCAACAGGGTTGCTGGATACGCTGAATCATATGATGTGATTTCCATTAAGATCCATCAGTTTTAGGGCGTGTCTACCCCTGTCGAAAATCAGGGAAATTTATCTCAGGCGGGTAGTTTCTAATGGGTCACATTAAACTTGATCAGATATATATATTTTAAATAATCATCAATATTTGATTCCTTGATATGTTCATTGTCATTAAGACTCTGTTTTCGGCCACTTATGAGGTTTTCGGTTATTTCTTATCTTATGGGGGAAAATATTTGGTTTCAATTTCATAAATTTTCAAAGAAGAAATCACTCAATTCTTGGACGAGTATGTTCCTAACAATATCTTATAATTATTACTTTAAATTGATCTTTCTAAGTTTGAGAAAACTGGTTACAAAAATAAAAACAAAAATTAAAGTTAATATAAGAGTAACAAAATTCCTCGCGTCAGCTAGGACCGAACCTGATCTTATTTCTGATCGGTTATTTCTTATCTTATTGGAGAAAATATTTGGTTTCAATTTCATAAATTTTCAAAGAAGAAATCACTCAATTCTTGGGCGAATATGTTCCTAACAATATCTTATAATTATTACTTTAAATTGATCTTTCTAAGTTTAAGAAAACTGGTTACAAAAATAAAAACAAAAATTAAAGTTAATATAAGAGTAACGAAATTCCTCGCGTCAGCTAGGACCGAACCTGATCTTATTTCTAATCGGTTATTTCTTATCTTATGGGGGGAAATATTTAGTTTCAATTTCATAAATTTTCGAAGAAGAAATCACTCAATTCTTGGACGAGTATGTTCCTAACAATATCTTATAATTATTACTTTAAATTGATCTTTCTAAGTTTAAGAAAACTGTTACAAAAATAAAAACAAAAATTAAAGTTAATATAAGAGTAACGAAATTCCTCGCGTCAGCTAGGACCGAACCTGATCTTATTTCTGATCGGTTATTTCTTATCTTATGGGGGAAAAATATTTGGCTTGGAAACAAATTTAATCACATATAGAAAAAAGAGGGATAAGGAGATGAAAACAACCTAGCCTATAAAGCGCTTTAATACCTAGCTTGGCAGCTAATTTTTCGAAAGCACCAGTAATATCTGTCGCACAATACTTTTTAACTAGTTTTGTATTCTGACAAGAACGAGGTAGATATAAAAGAAATTTACAGTACAGATAATAATTTATACGAATGCGTTTTAGATCACCGGCCAACAGAATTGGCCGAATACCAGTACAGAAGAGTATAGAATGATCACAAAAATTTGAGTAAACCGAGTTAGCGCTCTTCTCCTATAGTGTCCACAATTTGCTACAATCTTAGAGTAAAAGAGCCTCAGCTTATCACTAATATCTTTGACAGCACGAGACCGGAGAGCATTCATAGAATCGCAAACTGTTATATCAAACCAACGAAATGATTTAACACGCGGAATACTAAAACCATCACAGTATAGTGATTCTGAACAATTACTACCTTTGAAAACAATAAATGTACACTTGTCAATATTTCGGTACAGGCCGATATCGCAGAAAACAGAAGTAACTGACTTCAGTGAACGGGCAAGACCAGATTCAGTTTGACAAATCAGTAGAAGGTCATCCGCATAAGCCAGATAAGAGCTATCAGATGGTCCTAGTAGGTACGTAGTCGATATATTTGATAATACATTTTCAATACAAGCATTAAAAATACACGGTGAAAGAACTCCCCCTTGTCTTACACCGCAAATAACAGGGATATGACCAAAATAAGAATTATCTAATGACTTAAGGCAAAGGTAAGAATGGGTGTACCAAAAACGAAGCACGTGAATTACCAACTGATTTACTCCTCTCTGGCATAATGCTGTCCATGCTTGAATATGACAAACTCTGTCAAATGCTTTAGACAAGTCTACGGTTGCGAAATGAAGTACTCGCCAAATCAGTGAACCCCTCCCCCCAACTCCCTCAAAGAGAGCGAATCCAGTACGATTCTGTCAATCACGTATCAAGAACATTTGTTTATTCTATCCACCAAGCTTTATCCCGATTCTTCCTCTCCAAGTGTTTTTCCAAGATTTCCTCCTCCAACTCCCCCCAATGTCAAAATATCTGGTCGGGATTTGAAATAAGAGCTCTGAGACATGAATTCCTTCTAAAAATCAAATTTCATTAAGATCCGATCGTCTATTCGTAAGATAAAAATACCCCAATTTTCACGTTTTCCAAAAATTCCGGTTTTCCCCTCCAACTCCCCCCAATGTCACAGGATCTGGTCGGAATTTAAAATTAGAACTTTAAAGCACAAGATCCTTCTAAATATCAAATTTCATTAAGATCTGGTCACCCTTTCGTAAGTTACAAATATCTCAATTTTCAAAATTACCCCCCCCCCCCAATTCCATCAAAGAGAGCATATCCGGTCCGGTTATGTCAGTCACTTATCTTAGACAGGTTTCTATTCTTCCCATCCAGTTTCATCCTGATCTCACCGCTTTAAGTATTTTCTAAGATTTCCGGTCCCCCCAACTGCCCCCCCCCCCCCAATTACGCTTGATCCGGTTGAGATTTAAAAGAAAAGATCTGAGTTACGGAGTTCTTCTAAATATGAAGTTTCATAAAGATCCGATCACTCCTTCGTAAGTTAAAAATACGTCATTTTTTCTTATTTTTCAGAATTAATCCCCCCCCCCATTAGAGCGGATCCGTTCCAATTATGTAAATCACGTATGTAAGACTTCTGATTATTTTCCCCACCAAGTTTCATCCCAATCCCTCCAATCTAAGCGTTTTCCATGATTTTAGGTTCCCCCACCCCAAACTTCCCCCAATGTCACCAGATCCGGTCAGGATTTAAAACAATTGCTTTCAGATACGATATCCTTCTAAATATCAAATTTCATTGAGATCCGATCATCCATTCGTAAGTTAAAAATACCTCATTTTTTCTAATTTTTCAGAATTAACCCCTCCCCCAACTACCCCAAAGAGAACGGATCCATTCCGTTTATGTCAATCATGTATCCAGGACTTGTGCTTATTTTTCCCACCAAGTTTCCAAGTTTTATGTTTCCCCTTCCCAACTCCCCCCCAATGTCACCAGATCCAGTCGGGTTTAAAATAAGAGCTCTGAGCCACGATATCCTTCTAAATATCAAATTTCATTGAGATCCGATCACCCGTTCGTAAGTTAAAAATACCTAATTTTTTCTAATTTTTCAGAAATACCCCCCCCCCCACCAACTACCCCAAAGAGAGCGGATCCGTTCCGTTTATGTCAATCATGTATCTAGGACTTGTGTTTATTTTTCCCACCAAGTTTCATCCCAATCCCTCCACTCTAAGTGTTTTCCAAGTTTTAGGTTTCCCCCTCCCACCCCCACCCCCCCCCCCAATGTCACCAGATCCGGTCAAGCTTTAAAATAAGAGCTCTAAGACACGATATCCTTCTAAACATCAAATTTCATTGAGATCCGATCATCCGTTTTTAAGTTAAAAATACCTCATTTTTCCTAATTTTTCAGAATTACCCCCCCCCAACTACCCCAAAGAGAGTGGATCTGTTCCGATTATGTCAATCATGTATCTGGGAATTGTGCTTATTTTTCCCATCAAGTTTCATCCTGATCCCTCCACTCTAAGTATTTTCCAAGATTTTAGGTTTCCCCCTCCAACTCCCCCCAATGTCATCAGATCCGGTCGGGATTTAAAATTAGAGCTCTGAGACACAATATTTTCCAAACATCAAATTTCATTAAGATCCCATCACCCACTCATAAGTTAAAAATACTTCATTTTTTCTATTTTTTACGAATTAACCGGCCCCCCACTCCCCCCAGATGGTCAAATTGGGAAAAAGACTATTTCTAATTTAAGCTGGTCATGTCCCTGATACGTCTGCCAAATTTCATCTTCCTAGCTTACCTGGAAGTGCCTAAAGTAGCAAAACCGGGACCGACAGACCGACAGACAGACCGACAGAATTGGCGATTGCTATATGTCACTTGGTTAATACCAAGTGCCATAAAGAGAAAAAACAGCATTACCATATAAAACTGTATTTGATCTTTCGAATGACGCCGAACTATCCGTAACACCGCATTCACTAACAGTTAAATAAACACTGAAGTGACGCTGAAATATCCGTACAGAAACTGAAACTGATCCGTACTTTTAAACTGAAAGTAAGGAGCAATATCAAAGCTTACAACTATAAGAAAATATTGCACGTTTAGGACTTATACGGCTAAAACATACCCGTAAATATGGAGGGGGGATGAACCCTGAAAAAAAGCTTCAAATGAACGTTATAAGTCCATACACAATCAATTTTTATTAAATGATATTAATAATCTATTTTTAATGCGCTACAAAACGACAATACACAAGGGGAATGCTAGAAAAAAAGAAACAACAAGTAAAAAGAAATTACCATCTAAACCTGTGTTTGATCTTTTGAACTACGCTGAAATATCCGTATTCACTAGCAATTAAATAAAAAATAAGTTTTTTCAACTTAAAGTAAGGAGAAATATCAAAGTTTAAAACTAAAAGAAAATATTGCTTATATAAGAGGTCTGCTCTCGCCTAATTACCTCGCTCTTTACGCTAAAGTTTTTTTTATAACATTTAAAAAAGCTTATTATTCTAATTAAACGGTCCAGGAGTATCAAGAGTCGTTCGTAAGAAATTTGGGCAAAAATAAAACTTTAAGGTAAAGACCGGGGTATTGAGGACAGGTTGGCCCCCCTCATATGTGTGATAACTTCTGTTCGTTTTAAGTTTTGATGTTGCTCTTTCTTTCAGTTGATTTTTTTTTAATTTAGTTTCTGATCGCTTTTGAATAGAGTATTTTGAAAATTTATTCTCATGTATAGTACCCTCCCCTGTCACCAGGAAGATTACCTTCAGACACTTCCATTTTAACTTAAAATTACCCTGAAAAATTTCCCAGGGCCCGTTTTCAGGTGAATTTTTGTCTTAGCGCACTTTCATTTGAAAAAGACTTTCATTTAAAAAGATTATTTTAAAATCACGTCAAAATATTCTGCTCTGTGGAAAAATTTTCCTGCAAATAACCAACTCCCTAATAGAAAGTTGCTCCCACAAAAAAATTCTCTTTGGCAAATTTATCCCGTGGGAAACTGCCCTACGGTAAATTTCTCCAGTAAAAAATCCTCCCTCGTGCCAAAATATACTCTAAATACCTCCAGCCTGGTAAATTTTTTCCCCATGACAATTCACCTTAAAATCTCAAATGTAAAATTGAGTCGGCAAAGCAAAAGTATGAATACAAAAAGAAAAGGAAGTATAAGAATTTTGGCAAATTTCCAAAGCGCAAAACTTTCAAAGTAATTCAAAGTAATTTCTGCTCGTTTTAAGTTTTAATGTTGCTCCTTACTTTCCGTTAAAAAAAAAACCTTTTTTTATTTAATTACCACAAAAGCCAACTGGGAGGTGAAAATCTTTATTTCATAATCACAAGGAAGGGAAATTTAAAATCCTAACTTCTTTAGGCTGTCGAAATGATATTTCGGGATTGTGATTTCCCAACGGGGTTGAGAAGCAAAATATTCACTTGTTTTTACTGTCAAAAATTTATTTTCGAGTCTTGCTATGGCAGTGGTGCAGATAAATTGATATTTTTACTGTTTTGGTTTTTTGGGTTTGATTTTCTTGCAAAACAGGGTGGTTTTTACAACAGTGTTGTTTTTTAGGGGATTTATATAATAGAAAGTAAATGTATAGGGAGTGCAAAAATTATTAATTTAAGTTTTAGATTTTGGTAAGCAAATGGTGGGCACTTTACTGCCTATGTTTTACGCTAGAGTTTAACTCTTTCTCACAATTCTACTTTTTAAATCAATAAAAACTTTAGCGTAAAGAGCGATGCGTTGAGGAGGGGACAACCCTTTTAATACACGGAATAATTTTTGCTCGTTTTAAATTTTAATGTTGCTCTTTACTTGCAGGTAAAAACTTGTTTTTTAAATTTAATTTCTACCTCATTTTAATTAATGCATGTTTCGATTATGACTCAGCGCACATGAATAATTAAAACAAATTTGCATAATTGTTTTTTTTTGGCTAAATGGCTGTCTCATAGTTTTGATCGGACAATTTTGATAAAAAAAAGGGTTGGACGAGGAGGCCTAGTTGCACTCCAATTTTTGGTTGCTTAAAAAGGCAACTAGAACTTTTTTTTACGAAAGTTTTTATTAGTAATAAATATACGTAACTTACGAATTAAATTAAGAAACTTAATTCTATATTTTTATATTTTTATTACGTATATGAGGGGGTTCTCCTCCTCGTCAATACTTCACTGTTTACACTGAAGCTTAAATATGGTCCCAATCCTTAAAGAATGACCCCTGAATCACAAAGGCCGTTGAATAAATAGTTGAAGTTTCTAAGACTATTTTAGCGTTAAGAGTGAGGTATTGTGGAGGAAACGAAACCCTTTATATACGTCATCATTTATGTTCGTTTTAGGTTCTAATGCTACTACTTACTTCCACTAGAAAAACTTTTCTTTTATTTATTTTCTCTTTGTTTTTGTTTTTTTAAATAATGCTAGAAAATAGTGCGGCCCCTTCATGGAAATTGTCTCCCCTCATGATAAATTTCTCGAGCGAAAGATCCTCCCACGCAACCCCCTCCCCTGATCCTCCTTTATCTTCAAAAAGTTTCCCTGAAGGTTTTTCACTTGCAGCCCCTCCCCCGGAGACTGTAGGGGATTAATGCAACCCAAAAGACATAAATATTAGGTTTTTTGACTATGGTGAACAAAATAGCTATCTCAAAATTTTGATCCAGTGACTTTTGGAAAAATGAGCGTGAGAGTGCCCTAAGTGTCCTCCAATTTTTTTGTCACTTGAAAAGGTCACTAGAACTTTTAATTTCCGTTAGAATGAGCTCTCTTTCGACATTCTATGACCACTGGATCGATACGATTACCCCTGGGGAATAAAAAAAAACAAATAAACACACATCCGTGATCTGTCGTCTGGGAATGAATATAAAATTCTACATTTTTCTAGATAGGAGCTTGAAACTTCTATAGTAGGGTTTTCTGATACTCTGAATCTGATGGTGTGATTTTTGTTGAGATTCTTTTATTTTTAGCGGGTGTTTTCCCCTATTTTCTAAAATAAGGTAAATTTTCTCAGGCTTGTAACTTTTGATGAGTAAAACTAAACTTGATAAAACTTAAATATTTAGAATGATCGTATTAATTCAATTCTTTTGATGTAACTATTGGTATCAAAATTTCATTTGTTAATGTTTCGGTTACTATTCAACCGGGTCACTCCTTACTACAGTTCGTTACCACGAACTGTTTGATTTTAGGATAAATAGATGACAAAATACTTACAAAGAGCACTAAACTAATAGAAGCCTATTGATGGGACTAGCCATTATAAACACTCACCAAAATATTGAGGTAGACATCGACCCTGTAATAAATGGATATGGCGGTTGTGGAAATACAGAATTAGACTTTTTTTTTTTATAAAATTGTGAATTCTGTAACTTAAGCGAAATATATAGAAATTTATAAAGTGGAATGATAAGCTACGTTGTTATGAAAAGTAAAATTTTGATTTGCTAATTTTTGAGATTTTTTCAAAGTTGGCACTGTTTATTAAAACACTATTTTTAAAAGTAAGAAGTTACTAATTGATGCTCTATACTTTGCCTATACTTAAAACCCTCGTTTTATATACAAATTGTCACAAAGAGTGCATGACCACAAAAGATGATTCAAGACTAATCTTTTTTTACATTAAAAGTTTAACTCATTCGTTATAGCGGTCAGAAGTGCAAAGGCAAAAATCATGCAGAAAATATTAAATTTTTTTTATTTATTTATTTTTTCTATTATTTTTTTTATTCATGGTGAACAGCTTACATTTTTTTTTATGGCGGAGAGGCTTTTATAACTTACTATTTTGGCATTAATATGTGTATGCCATATTAATTTAAACATATTCATTAAAACTTTAACCCTCACCAGATTTTAGATTAAATTTACGACCATTTCGACTATCTACCTACGATACATAATTGTCGAAGCTCCCTTAAAATTGCAGGTAATTCTTTGTTCACAAATTTATTGAAGTAACCTATTATGGGCCCCTTCCTAGAGAAAATCCTGGATCTGCCCCTGCCCACAGAAAGACCTTTGCCCAGGGAATTTGGAGGTCATGTTGTTATCTATGGCATAGTTATTGGCCTTTCAACTAATCTGAAAAAACTACTGTCTTCAAATTTTGATAAGATAACTTTGATTGAATGAGGGGGGAGGGGTATGTAATTTACTTGCAGTTCTTTAACACAAACTGTTTGATATCATGATTATGGTAAGATCGAGACAAATAAAGTAGGTATTTAGACACCGAAAGTACATCACTCGAATTGATTTTAGTCGCTTCTTTTTCTGATTAGCTTGATTTGATGCCCCCCCCCTTGGCACTCATCACTAATATCTCTCCCTGATAGCCCCTTTACATGATTAATTAATGATTAAAGGTATAGAAAACATACCTTCTATTTCTATTTCGTTATTATTAAAAGTTCAGAAGAAATATTCAAGTACCGAAATTCCTGTACATTCAACAGGGAAGTAATAATTTCTCAGCAAATATAAAGTAGTTAGTTAGGTTCAAAAATAAAAAATCTGTACACTCAGCAATCGTAATGTAGTCATTCATGCTCACTAAGATTTTGTTTATTTACTTTATTAGACCAAAATTCTAGATGTATGTTTCCAGCTGTGGTGAAAGGCGACACTTGCCCCCCCCCCCTCCACCGCTTAGAATTTGGAAAAAAGCATAATTTACAAAGTGCTTTGAAAATGATGCTCTTTTTAAGTGTAAAATTTTTCCTCTTTGATTTCTGCAGATACCTTTTTAAATTTAATCCACGATCGTTTTTAACACAGGAAAAAGAGAAAAACTTGGATACATTACACTTGATATTAAGTTCTGCAAACGTAAGCCCCTTGCTCTATAACACTCTTTTCTCTCTCTCTATCTCTCTTGCTCTCACTCTCTCTCTCTCTCTCTCTCTCTCTCTCTCTCTCTCTCTCTCTCTCTCTCTCTCTCTCTCTCTCTCTCTCTCTCTCTCTCTCTCTCTCTCTCTCTCTCTCTCTCTCTCTCTCTCATCTTTAGTACTATCCTCATTTTTTCTCTTTTTATGGTATGGTAACAAGAAGCTGGTTTTCCGCCTCTTAGGAGACTCACCTGTTTGAATCAACCGATTTGAATGTTTGTTGAAAGCTTTTTTTTTCATTTATTAGAGCATTCGTTCTTTACTCGACGACGAAATATTCAGTAAGCTTGCACAGTTTCTTAAAAAGGGTATTTTCTTCAGAATTTCAACAAATTTAGGGGAAAATGGTCAAAGCTTATTTTTCGGATTGTGACAATACGCAAGAGCTTATTTTTATCTAAATTAAAAAAAAGTCAGAAACAGGAAAATTACATGGACATATAAGATATCCCGAGAAAATTCATAAGAACATCCAGGATGTAACTGTTGCTGAGTATGATATTGTCTTCTTGGAAAAAAGAAATCTCATTTTAAGCAGAACAATGACACCAAAACACAAAATGGAAGGGACAAAGACTTTTTATTTTTTTAATGTAAATACAAAATAAGAGCATTTCCAAAATCTAGAAGGATAATTTGTTATGTTTTTTAAAACAGAGGAACGAAAAACATATCATCATAATTCTAGGCGGAAGATACCCCACATCCCGATTGGCGTATCTGTTTCTACCTAAGAAAGGCATAGAAAACATACCTTCTATTTCTATTTCGTTATTATTAAAAGTTCAGAAGAAATATTCAAGTACCGAAATTCCTGTACATTCAACAGGGAAGTAATAATTTCTCAGCAAATATAAAGTAGTTAGTTAGGTTCAAAAATAAAAAATCTGTACACTCAGCAATCGTAATGTAGTCATTCATGCTCACTAACATTTTGTTTATTTACTTTATTAGATCAAAATTCTAGATGTATGTTTCCAGCTGTGGTGAAAGGCGACACTTGCCCCCCCCCCCCACCGCTTAGAATTTAGAAAAAAGCATAATTTACAAAGTGCTTTAAAAATGTTGCTCTTTTTAAGTGTAAAATTTTTCCTCTTTGATTTCTGCAGATACCTTTTTAAATTTAATCCACGATCGTTTTTAACACAGGAAAAAGAGAAAAACTTGGACACATTACACTTGATAATAAGTTCTGCAAACGTTTTTTGTAGTTTTTACCTTTTTTAGTTTTTTTCTTCTTTTGTATTAATGCTAAAGCCAAGGTTCAAACCTGGAGCCTCTCGGACCTAGAACCTGAAACATAACGCTTTACCAACTCAGCTACTTCGGCTTGAATACATTCGTTTTGAGCAGCTTCCTCGGGTGTTGCCATTGTAGGTTCTTCAGTCATTTTACAATTAGAAATTTCTCTTTCAACGGTCTTCTTACATTTAGAAATTTGTCTTTGAACGATATTCTTAAATACCTGTGTCCTGGTCGTCATTTATATTCCCTTTGTCGCGGTCGTCATTTGTGTCCAAGTGTCCCGGTCATTATTTATATTCCCTCTGTCCCGGTCGTCATTTGTGTCCCGGTCGTCATTTGTGTCCCGGTCTGTAATTTCTCTTTGAGTGTTTTTTCTTTTTAGTATTTTTTTAGTTTTTTACATTTTTTCTTTTTTCAGTTTTCTTTTTCTTTTTTATTTTTCAGCTTCACTATGAAATACATATCACCGAATCTTTGTTTTTTTAACTAAAATCTGGTAGGCATTGATGACCTTATCCAAGTCAAAATCCCAAACCCAATCATCATCGCTATCATTTTCAGTTTTGATATGTTTTGACTCCCGCTGTCCAGGTGGATCTTCATCTAACTGCGCGGTTTTGCGTTCTTTAGCCTCAAGCCTGTTTCCTTGCTGTTCTTTTGATTCCTCGGCATGCTTTCTTTTCTGACTTTCTCTATCAGCAGCAAGTTTTTTGCCATAGACTCTTTGAGCATTTTCATCGGCTTTTGCCATTGTAAGTTCATCAGTCATTTTAAACTTAAACATTAATAGATTTCTACGTGAACATATATGTCTTAAATATCTTTAATGACGTCACCGTCATAGCAAAAATGACGACAACTAACTTCATGACGTCAGTCGACACAGAAACATGACGTCACCTGACAGACAGACACACAGACAGACAACTTATTCTTATATATATATATATATATATATATATATATATATATATATATATATATATATATATATATATATATATATATATATATATATATATATAGCTGTTGGGGTGGTGCTTCGTGCCACCCCAACACCTAGTTGGTGGGGCGCTTCGCGCCCCCCAAGCCCCCCTGCGCGCGTAAGATGTTACTTGCCATATTAGTTACGCGCCATTGTAGTTGTGTCCCTGTGTCCCACCTGTGAATAGAGATAGGTGTAAATATATGTTTTTGACTACGTAAAATATGCGAATATACAACATTCTTCGCTGTCCCATTGTCTGTGCATATAAATAGATTGTCAGGTTTACTGACTCTTGAACATGCAACATATAATTGTCCATGGGAAAAACAATCCGTATTCAGATCTATACCTCGTTATTCTAATGATGTGTCCCTGTGTCACGATCGTCATTTGTGTCCCGGTGTCCCAGTTTGTAATTTCTCTTTGAGTGTCCCGGTCGTCATTTATATTCCCTGTGTCCCTGTGTCTCGGTCGTCATTTGTGTCCCGGTGTCCCAGTTTGTAATTTCTCTTTGAGTGTCCCGGTCGTCATTTATATTCCCTATGTCCCGGTCGTCATTTGTGTCCCGGTGTCCCGGTCTGTAATTTCTATTCGAACAATCCCTGTGTCCCGGTCGTCATTTATATATCCCACCTGTGCCCCCGGCGTCCCCGTTGTAGTTGTGTCCCTGTGTCCCGGTCGTCATTTATATTCCCTGTGTCCCGGTCGTGATTTGTGTCCGGGTGTCCCAGTCTGTAATTTCTCTTTGAGGTTCCCGGTCGTCACTTATATTCCCTCTGTCTCGGTCGTCATTTGTGTCCCGGTCTGTAATTTCTCTTTGAGTGTTTTTTCTTTTTAGTTTTTTTTAGTTTTTTACCTTTTTTCTTTTTTCAGTTTTCTTTTTCTTCTTTATTTTTCAGCGTCACTATGAAGTACATATCGACGAACCTTTGTTTTTTAACTTAAATCTGGTAGGCATTGATGACCTTATCCAAGTCAAAATCCCAAACCCAATCATCATCGCTATCATTATCAGTTTTGATATGTTTTGACTCTCGCTGTCCATGTGGATTTTCATCTAACTGTGCGGTTTTGCGTTCAAATACCGTTAATGACGTCACCGTCAAAGCAAAATTGACGACAACTAATTTCATGACGTCAGTCAACACAGAAACATGACGTCACCTGATCCACAGACAGACAGACAGACAACTTATTTTTATATATATAGATATATATATATATATATATATATATATATATATATATATATGTATATATATATATATATATATATATATATATATATATATATATATATATGATATATATATATATATATCATGAAAAGAGAAATCACCAATGCAACAGCACAAACACAAAAAAAAGAGAAAAAAAAGAGAGACAGAAGGAGAAAAGGAAGACTGTTTCCCTAAATTAGTGATTAATATAGACCAGCACTTGAATGAGGCCTTAACCCTACTCATCAATACAATCACATAGGTCAAACAGCATAGCCATACACAATCAACCATAAAGAATAATCCATGGACAGGCACTCATGTAGTCAATAAGTATATGTATATATAAATAAAAATAATATATAAATATAATACAAGTTTTTGAGTAAATAAACACTTGCAACTCCCAATTGGTTATATTGGTTGGGCTAAAAAAAAAGAAATATATAGGTAAGCGTTGGTAACATTTTAGTTTAGAGAGTGGGGGATCGGGGGCGGGATTTCCTTCATATAAAGATAGTTTACATTCATTTAATGATTTTAGCTTAGTTTTTACTTTCATTTGAAAACTGAAAACTTTTTTTTCACGACTGAATAAGGACACCGACCGGTGTCCCAGTCTGTAATTTCTCTTTGAGTGTCCCGGTCGTCATTTATATTCCCTGTGTCGATTTATATTCCCTGTGTCCCGGTGTGCCGGTGGAAGCCTTATATACTTAAATCTTGCGAATATCAACATTCTTCGCTGTCCCATTGTCTGTGCATATAAATAGATTGTCAGGTTTACCGACCCTTGAACATGCAACTTATAATTGTCCATGGGAAAAAAAAATCCGTATTCAGATCTATACTTCGTTATTCTAATGATTGCCCTTTTACATTCCCTGTGTCCCGGTCGTCATTTATGTATCCCCCCTGTGCCGCCCCCGGCGTCCCCGTTTTAGTTGTGTCCCTGTGTCCCGGTCGTTATTTGTGTCCCGGTGTCCCAGTCTGTAATTTCTCTTTGAATGTCCCGGTCGTCATTTATATCCCCTGTGTACCGGTGTCCCGGTCTTCATTTGTGTCCCGTTGTCCCGATCTGTAATTTCGTCAGTCGACAAACATGACGTCAGTCGACAAACAACTTCATGACGGAATAATGCTCAATCCTCATAATGACGTCAGTCGACAAACATGACGTCAGTCGACACACAAACATGACGTCAGTAGACAGACAGACAAACAACTTATTTTTATATATATAGATGTATATATATATATATATATATATATATATATATATATATATATATATATATATATATATATATATATATATATATATATATATATATATATATATATGCTTTCTCTTTTGTATCTCAATTTTACGCACAGAGTGTTTAAGGGTAATTATCAGACAACTATAGCCGGACAACTATAGACAACTCAATACCGGTAAAAATTTACCCCGGATAATTACCCTTAAACACTCTGTGCGTAAAATTGAGATACAAAAGAGAAAGCAATATATATATATATATATATATATATATATATATATATATATATATATATATATATATATATATATATATATATATATATACTGAAGCTAAGACATTGATGTCTGGCCGCCGGCGTCAGTGTTTGCAAGATAACTTAGTGATTATAAGTACCCAGACGCCGCGTCGCCTTGGGCTTACAGGTTACACATTCTGTTTGTACTTCAGTTTGGACTCAGTTTTGTCTTCGTTGTGACATGTGTATTTACTGTGTAATTTTCAGTTGGTGTTTTTAATTATTACGTTAAAGTTCAACTACATTTTGTTTAATTATTTAACCATCTTGGATAAATGGCTAATTAAAATTCCAACTAGTAAGTATGCCACGCCGTCACAACCAAGTTGCAGTGCTTCAAATCCGACTTCTAGCAAAACAAAAAAAAGAAAATATGACGAATCATATTTGCAGTATGGCTTCACTTGCTCTTCTCACAACAATAAAGAAGAACCAGTGTGCTTAATTTGCAAATAAGTTTTGGCTGCAGAAAGCATGAAACCGTCAAAACTGCAACGACATTTGAATACTGAACATGCAACGTTATCAAAAAAGCCAATGGAATATCTTGAGCGTCTTTTGCAAACATCAAATAAAGAAAAGAACACTTTGGAGAAGTATGTTACTTTGAATAATAAATATCTATTGGCATCGTATGAAGTTTCGTATTTGATAGCAAAAACGAAAAAGCCTTTTACTATTGGAGAGCAACTTTTACTACCCGCAGCTATAAGAATGTCTGAAATTGTTCATGGAAAACAGTATGCTGCTGAAATTAGTAGAATTCCATTATCAAATGACACTGTGTCCAAAAGAATTTCAGACATTAGCAATGATCAATTTCAACAGCTTCTTATGAGAATTAAGGACAGCTCAAAGTTTGCAATACAACTGGACGAATCGACAGACATTTCAAAAATGGCAGAGTTGTTACTTTTTGTAAGATATATTTATGAGGGAAGAATTCATGAAGATATACTGTTTTGTCGTCCTCTGGAAGGTCATATTCGTGGAAAAGATATATATATAAAAGTAAATGAGTTTTTTAAAAAAGAAGGATTAAATTGGAAAAATTGTGTTGGTGTGTGCACGGACGGTGCTGCAGCAATTACCGGACAAGATCTTGGCTTTACAGCATTTGTTAAAGCTGGAAATGATCATATTACATTTACACATTGTATGATTCACCGAGAGGCACTTGTTGTTAAAAAAATTGCACCAGAATTAAACACTGTGTTTTTTGATGCAGTCAAAATCATTAATTTTATTAAAAGTCGAGCACTTAATAGTCGATTGTTTAAAAATTTGTGCATTGATATGGATTCGGATTATACAAGTTTATTGCTACATGCTGAAGTTAGGTGGCTATCAAGAGGTCGAAGTTTGAAACGATTATTAACTTTAAAAGATAAAGTTCTTATATTTCTAACAGAGCAAAATTCTAATTTGGCCGATTATTTTCACGATAATTTATGGCTTCTCAAGCTATGCTGTTTGGCAGATATTTTTGATAAAATCAATGATATGAATTTATAAATGCAGGGAGTCTGCATTAATATGTTTATGTTAAAAAAAAAAAACTTGAGGCCTTTGTTAAAAAAAAATTCTTATATGGAAGAACAGAGTGGAAAGTGGATCGCTCGAAATGTTTCCATTTACTGACGAGTATATAATTAGTAACAATATTTCAAAAAAGATACTAATATAACAAAAATTATAGTTAATCATTTGAAGGAAATGGAAGTTTACATGCATAGGTATTTTCCCAATGATATCGATACACAACAATGGATTTGCAATCCATTTTCAGTTGAAATGGAAGAAATTAATTTTTAAACTTAAAAGCACAAGAAGAATTTGCCGAATTAACAAGTGATACTACCTTGCGACTCAGATTTTCTCAAGTGCCTGTGCATGAATTTTGGATAGAAATCAAATCAGAATATCCCCTACTATCGGATATGACAGTGAACAAATTACTGCCATTTTGCACAACATATTTATGTGAATCAGCCTTTTCCACATTAACTTACATAAAATCAAAATACCGTTCAACTTTAATAAACGTTGAAAATATATTACGATCTGCACTAACTCAAATTGAGCCTAGATTTAATTATTTGTGTGAAAATAAACAATCGGATCCGTCACATTAATATTTTTTTATGTTAATAATATGTTTTTATTAAAAAATTGTAACAAAGTTTATTTTTTCTATTGAATATACAGATATAGTTTTATGTCATTCTATTCATTGTGTTTTATTACGTTCAACGTTTCCCGTCAACGTTTCCAATTACATATATGTGAAATGAATGGGCACGTATTCTTTAATCCTTATTTTATTTACATTGTAAAATAGTGCGAAATTACATCTACATCTACGGTTAATATATATTTCATTATATGGAGGAGGGGGTTGTTTAAAATTTCCTAAGCTTGAAGGGGGTCGCTATATAAAAATGTTTAAGAAGCCCTGGTCTAGAGGATATTTTTGTGGAAAAGGAGGGTTTCAACGTGGAGGTATGATTTCTCGGCATTATTAAAAAATTATAAGAAATTATATTTAAAATATTTTTTTACTGAAAGTGAAAGTTTCCTTACTGAAAGTAAGGAACAACATTAAAACTTAAAAGTATCAGAAATTCTGCGTTTATGCAGTGGATTGACCCCTCCTCAACACAACGCTCTTGAAGCTTAAGTACTCTAGTATTTTAAAAAAAAGCTTTTTATTGCTCTAATTAAACGGCCCTTGTGCGTCAGGAATCATTCTTAAAGAATAGAGACAAAATTCAAACTTTAGTGTAAAGAGTGAGGTGGTGAGGAGAGGGATATCCTCCCCTTCATATACATAGTAATTTCTGTTCGTTTTAAGCTTCAATGCTGCTCCTTACTTTCAGGTAAAAAATGGGTTTTTATTTGCTAAAATACAAAATAACTTATCTCTGTTGGACTGTTGCTGCAACATACTGTCAAATAGTCATTACTATGACAGAAAAAACAGACAGAAACGTGTTTAATTCAGAACAAGAGAATAACACGTGATTATGAAGCTATCTTTGGACGATTGTTTGGTCTTTTGGACACATTTTAAAACTTTTATGTGACTTCAAACTTTAAAGATTCTTCAAGGCCTAATCTATACTCTTATTCCCCTAATACCTAGATATGAATATGGTCTGTGGAAGGATAAGCAAAAAATAAAAAAAAAAAAACTTTAACTTAACCACTTGTACTAGATACATAAAAAAATATTTTTCCCTCTTATTTAATACTAAGTTTCAAGTCCTTTTACCCACACTCCCAAAAAAGAACTTTCCTTGAAATTTTCATCTCGGTTCCCAGCTGTAAGATCAACAGACTAAGCAAAAATTCTTTCAAAATTCGTCACTATTTCAATGAATTCTATTGACTTTATACTGAAAATTTCTCGCTAGAAAAATAAAAAAGAAAAAAAAACTAAAAAAGAAATAAACTAAAATATGACGTCAAAAATATGAAAACAAAATAATGTAATAAAAGATAAAAATATATAAATGACGTCATGTTTGCAACGCCAAACCAGGCTTCCGGCTAATAGAGATATTAAATAAAGAAGGCGTGTGGCTGCATTACAAAAGCGATGCGTGTATAATTATCCTACAATGACACCAAAAAGAGAACACCAGGAGGAAACACCAGAGCAACGCAAAACCAGGCTTGCGGCTCAAAGAGAAAGGTTCAGATTAGGAATGTCCAATTTACGTCATCAACTCGATCCAAAAACGACATAGCGTTGCCGGGACCCGGAACACAGGGGACAATGAGAATCAATATATAGAAACCTGCCGCGTGCCATGCTGGGGCCTGGCGATGGATCCGCTGGGGTCCAGCACCGTCTGCGGTTAGAACACAAGGGACAATGACAATCCATATATAGAAGCCTGTTGCGTTTCATGCTAGGGCCCGGTGGCAAAGCCGCCGGGACCCAGCTAGTATATAGCTAGTATATAATACACTTGCCAGCTAGTATATAACAGCAGCACTGCCCTTGGTTAGAACACAAGAGACAATGAGAATCCATATATAGAAGCCGGCCGCGTGTCATGCTTTGGCCCGGCGGCGAAGGCGCCGTGACCCAGCTGGTATATATACATATATTTTATATAATCTTCAATATTTGATTCTTTGAAATGTTCATTGTTATTAAGACTCTGTTTCTTTTAGTTGCAGCCACTTTTGACATTTCCGGTTATTTCTTATCTTATTGGAAAAAAGATATTTGGCTGCAATTTTACAAATTTTCAAAGAAGAAAACACTCAATTCTTGCACAAGAACATTCCTAACAATATCGTATGATTGTTACTTAAAATTGCTCTTTCTAGGTTCAAGAAAGTTTGTTGCAGAAATAAAAAAAAAATATAACCTTCCCTAATTTATAAGACAACTTACTCGCGATAGCAGGGCACGAACCTGAATACCGTCATTTGAACGGTAGAGACGTATCCACTACACTATCCCGAGGTACATGGTTATAGGATCTATTAAAATAGTGATTTGTTTAATCGATTATAACAGCTGATGTCATTTGAAATAACAACTTTTTGACAGCAGTGCATTTTACAATCAAGATCATAAGTTTATCATCAAGTTTTTACCAAAATAAACCAGCTTTAGCAAATAATTAATTAAAGGTAAGCCAATTAGATAAAATTCCATAAACCTTTGTTATTATCATAAAGTTGTATTGACTGAAGTCCTTCAATAAGGAGTATTCTGAGAATTGACGTTTACCCCTGCGTAACTCTTTTAGTTACGGTCACTTTTGAGGTTTCCGGTTATTTTGTATCTTATTGGAAAAACATATTTGGCTGCAATTTTACACTCTGTGTCTTATTAGTTTCAATATATAACCTTTAGCGACATATTTAAACACTTACTTCAATGCATAAATAAGATCATGTATGATTTTGACAATTGCAATTGTAAAGCCGAAGGGAACTTCGAGGCTATTTTTTGGATGAGCAGTGTGTATAAGTTAGTGCTTCTCTTTGAATCTAGGAGCCATTCATATTTATTAAAATAAACTCTGGCAGCAATATCCGTTATTACCCATTCGTGAATTTATTTGCAAATATTTTATTTTATATTATATTTATATTAATATTTTATGTTGTATAGTTATTTATATTCATTAGACTTCCCACTCGCTGCATCACCAGTCTGTTTCTATCAGTAATACGAATCTGAGCTAAACTAAAAAAAAAAACTTTTTAAAACGGTTCTTTTTACCATTATATTATACATACAGGAAAACAAAAGGCAGGTACTAATAAAGTCATAATCAACTGTCAAATAGTCACTACTATGACAGAAAAAACAGACAGAAACGTGTTTAATTCAGAATAAGAGAGTAACACTAGATTATGGAGCTATCAAGGCTTCACCCCTCCAGGGCATTCTTTTTCGTGGGTGGGCAAGTGGTCAGTTGCCCCCTCCCCAACAATTTGGATAAACAATTATTACATAGCCTATGTGTATTAACTATCAAGAAACGGACCCTTCCTGCCCCCATCCCCCCATAAAAATGCTAGAACTACATCCATGCATCGCGCCTTTTATTTCCTCCAAAAAAGGCCTATAAGCGGTCTGCGAAGAAAAATATTTTTGACCATAGCTACATAGGGTAGAATCTTTGGACGATTGTTTGGTCTTCTGGACAAATTTTAAAACTTTTATGTGACTTCAAACTTTAAAGATTCTTCTAGGCCTAATCTATACTCTTATTCCCCTAATACCTAGATATGAATATGGTCTGTGGAAGGATAAGCAAAAAAATTAAAGAAAAAACTTCAGCTTAACCACTTGTACTAGATACATTAAAAAATATGTTTCCCTCTCATTTGATACTAAGTTTCAAGTTCTTTTACCCACACTCCCAAAAAAGAACTTTCCTTGAAATTTTCATCTCGGTTCCCAGCTGTGAAATCCAAAGACTAAGCAGAAATTGTTTCAAAATTCGTCACCATTTTAATGAATTCTACTGACTTTATACTGAAAATTTCTCGCTTGGCTTCAGGACTCAGTTAGCTGTTGTTCACCCCTCATACAACTGTCAACAAAGATTAAGATTAGTATTAAATAACTGGGTAATTTCAAATTGTCAAACACAATTTTCTTTATCAATATTATTTCATCAAAAAATGTGTTTTGCTCACCCTCCCCCAAGGAAAAAAATCTATTGGTGTGTGTGTGTGTGAGGTAGATAGGTTCATCCCTAAATGTAGAATACATGGATATGGTTAAAAGCAATGGATTAATTGTCTATCAATGTTTGTTTCATTTATTTATCAAAGCTGATTTGGTCACTACTTACTAAGTATGACGTCAATATATAGAAAAACTAACAAAAAAACTGAAAAAAAGGAAAAAAATAAAAAAACTAAAATAAAAATAAAAGAAAACTATAAAAAAATAATAGAGAAAACAACTAAAAAAAACTAAAAATAAGGAAAAACTAAAAAAAATAAAAAAAGAAAAAACTAAAAAAAGAAAACTAAAATAAAGACAAAAACAAAAGAAAAAGAAAAAACTAGAAAAAAGTAACACAGAGAAAAAAATAAAACAGAAAAAAAAACAAAAAGAGAAAAAACTAAAAAAGCAAAAAAGCAAAAAAAAGATGAAAACTAAAAAAGAACAACTAAAATAAAAGACGAAGACAAAAACCAAAGAAAAAGAAAAAAAGAAGAGGAAACACTAAAAAAGAAAAAAATAAAAAAGAAAAAAATTAAAAAAAGAAAAATTAAATAACCTAAATTAGGTAAAAAACTAAAAGAACAAAAAAGAAAAAAAGAAAAAACTAAAACTAAAAAAGAAAAAGAAAAAAAAATTGAAAAAGAAAAAAAAGCAGAAACAAAAAAAGAAAAACTAAAAAAAAGAAAAAACTAAAAAGGAAATAAACTGAAATATGGCGTCAAAAAATATAAAAAAAATAAGGTAATAAAAGATAAAAATATATAAATGACGTCATGTTCGCAACGCGAAACCAGGCTTGCGGCTAATGGAGATATTAAAAAAAGAAGGCATGTCGCTGTATTACAAAAGCGATGCATGTATAATTATCCTACAATGTCACCAAAAAGAGAACACCAGGAGAAAACACCAGAGCAACGCAAAACCATACTTATGTCTCAAAGAGAAAGGCCCAGATTAGGAATGTCCCATTTATGTCATCAATTCGATCCAAAAATGACATAGCGTTGCCGGGACACGGAACACAGGGGACAATGAGAATCCATATATAGAAGCCTGCCGCGTGCCATGCTGGGGCCTGACGATGAAACCACCGGGGCCTAGCACCTTCTACGGTTAGAATACAAGGGACAGTGAGAATCCATATATAGAAGCCTGCCGCGTGTCATTCTGGGGCCTAGTGG
This sequence comes from Artemia franciscana, assembly GCF_032884065.1. Lineage (NCBI taxonomy): Eukaryota > Metazoa > Arthropoda > Branchiopoda > Anostraca > Artemiidae > Artemia > Artemia franciscana. Next base: position 315,279 of record NW_027062709.1, read on the forward strand.
CGAAGCCGCCGGGATCCAGCTAGTTTATAGCTAGTATATAATATACTTGCCAGCTAGTATATAACCGCAGCACTGCCTTTGGTTAGAACACAAGGGACAATGAGATTAAATATATAGAAGCCGGCCACGTGTCATGCTGGGGCCCGGTGGAGGAGGCGCAGGGACCCAGCTGGCATATATATATATATATATATATATATATATATATATATATATATATATATATATATATATATATATATATTTTGCATAATCATAACTATTTGATTCTTTGATATGTTCATTGTTATTAAGACTCTGCTTCTTTTAGTTACGGTCACTTTTGAAGTTTCTGGTTATTTCTTATCTTATTGGAATAAAGTGTTCGGCTGCAATTTTACAAATTTTCAAAGAAGAAATCACTCAATTCTTGCACAAGTACATTCCTAACAATATCATATGATTGTTACTTAAAATTTCTCTTTCTAAGTTTAAGAAAGTTTGTTCCAAAAATAAAACAAAAAAAATTAGAAACTTCCGAGCTGTAAATCACAAGTTCCTCGCGATAGCAGTGCACTAACCTGAATGTAGTCATTCGAGCGGCAGACACGTATCCACCATACTATCTCGAGGTACATGGTTATAGGATCTATTAAAATAGTGATTTGTGTAACAATTTATTGACAGCAGTGTAGTCAAACAGTTCGTGGTAACGAACTGTAGTAAGGAGCGATCCGGCTCAATAGTAACCAAAACTCTAAAAAATTGAATTTTGATATAAATAGCTACATCAAAAGAATCGCATTTTAATGCTGATTTTAAATATATAAGTTTCATCAAGTTTAGTTTTAGCCATCAAAAGTTACGAGCCTGAGAAAATTTGCTTTATTTAGGAAAATAGGGGGAAACACCCCCTAAAAGTCGTAGGATCTTAACGAAAATGACACCATCAGATTCAGCGTATCAGAGAACCCTACTGTAGAAGTTTCAAGCTCCTATCTACAAAAATGTGGAATTTTGCATTTTTTGCCAGAAGACAAATCACGGGTGCGTGTTTATTTGTTTGTTTTTTTGTTTTTTTTTTCCCCAGGGGTCATCGTATCGACCAAGTGGTCCTAGAATGTCGAAAGAGGGCTCATTCTAACGGAAATGAAAAGTTCTAGTGCCCTTTTTAAGTGACCGAAAAAATTGGAGGGCATCTAGGCCCCCTCCCACGCTCATTTTTTTCCCAAAGTCAACGGATCAAAATTTTGAGATAGCCATTTTGTTTGGCATAGTCGAAAATCTTAATAACTATGTTTTTGGGGATGACTTACTCCCCCACACTCCCTGGGGGAGGGGTTGCAAGTTACAAACTTCAACCAGTGTTTACATATAATAATGGTTATTGGGAAGTGTACAGGCGTTTTCAGGGGGATTTTTTTGGTTTTGGGGGTAGGGTTGAGGGAGGGGGCTATGTGGGAGGATCTTTCCTTGGAGAAATATGCCATGGGGGAAAAAATTCAATGAAAAGGGCGCAGGATTTTCTAGCATTACTATAAAAAAAAATGAAAAAATAAACATGAAAACGTTTTTTCAAATGAAAGTAAGGAATAGCATTGAAATTTAAAACAAACAGAGATTATTACGCATATGTAGGGTTCTAAAAATACTTTAGCATAAAGAGCGAGGTATTTAGGAGGAGATAAATACCTCACTCTTTATGCTAAAATATTTTTAGTGATTTCAACTATTTATTCTACGGCCTATTTGATTCAGGGGTCATTCTTAAAGAATTGGAACAAAACTTACGATTTAGTGTAAAGAGCGAGGTATTAACGAGGGTACAAACCCCCTCGTACACATAATAAAAATATAAGAATATGAAAGTTTGTTACGTAAGTTAATTCTTAAGTTACGTATATTTTTTACTAATAAAAACGTTCGTTGAATATTAAAAGTTCTAGTAGCCTTTTTAAGTAACCGAAAAATTGGAGGGCAGCTAGGCCTCCTTCCCCACCCCGTATTTCTCAAAATCGTCTGATCAAAACTAAGAGAAAGCCATTTAGCCAAAAAAAAATTAATATACTAATTTCATTTCAATAATTTATGTGCGGAGAGCCAAAATCAAACATGCATTAATTCAAAAACGTTCAGAAATTAAATAAAAAAAACTAGTTTTTTTAACTGAAAGTAAGGAGCGACATTAAAACTTAAAACGAGCAGAAATTACTCCGTATATGAAATGGGTTGTCTCCTCCGCAGTTCCACGCTCTTTACGCTAAAGTTTTTAGTTGTTTTAAAAAGTAGAATTGTGGCAAAGAGTCAAACTTTAGCGTAAAGAGCGAGGGACTGCGGAGGAGACAACCCATTTCATATACGGAGTAATTTCTGCTCGTTTTAAGTTTTAATGTCGCTCCTTACTTTCAGTTAAAAAAACTAGTTTTTTTTTATTTAATTTACATTCAAGATCATAAGTTTATCATCAAGTTTTTACCAAAATAAGCCAGTTTTAGCAAATAATTAATTAAAGGTAAGTCAATTAGAAAAATTTCCATAAACCTTTGTTATTATCATAAAGTTGTATTGACTGAAGTCCTTCAATAAGGAGTATTCTGAGAATTGACGTTTACCCCTGCGTAACTCTTTTAGTTACTGTCACTTTTGAGGTTTCCTGTCATTTCTTATCTTATTCGAAAAATATTTGGCTGCAATTTTACAAATTTTCAAAGAAGAAATCACTCAATTCTTGCACAAGTATATTCCTAACAGTAGACAAATTGCTCTTTCTAAGTTCAAGAAAGTCTGTTGCAAAAATAAGACAAAAAAATTAGAACCTTCTAATTTAAATCCCATTAACTTCCTCGCGATAGCATGGCACGAACCTGAGTACCTTCAAACGAGCGGCAGGGACGTATCCAGTATAATATCACGAGGTACATGGTTATAGGATCTATTAAAATAGTGATTTGTGTAATCAATTATAAGAGCTGTTGTCATTTGAAATAACAATTTATTGACAGCAGTTTATTTTAAAATCAAGATCATAAGTTTATCACAAGTTTTTACCAAAATAAGCCAGTTTTAGCAAATAATTAATTAAAGGTAAGCCAATTAGAAAAATTTCCATAAACCTTTGTTATTATCATAAAGTTGTTTTGACTGAAGTCCTTCAATAAGAAGTATTCTGAGAATTGACGTTTACCCCTGCGTAACTCTTTTAGTTACGGTCACTTCTGAGGTTTCCGGTCATTTCTTATCTTATTGGAAAAAAATGTTTGGCTGCAATTTTACAAATTTTCAAAGAAGAAATCACTCAATTCTTGCACAAGGATATTCCTAACAATATTCCTAACAGTAGACAAATTGCTCTTTCTAAGTTCAAGAAAGTCTGTTGCAAAAATAAGACAAAAAATTAGAACCTTCCAAGATTATAACAATTAGAACCAATTAACTTCCTCGCGATAGCAGGGCACAAACCTGAGTACCTTCATTCGAGCGGCAGAGACGTATCCACTATACTATCTCGAGGTACATGGTTATAGTATCTATTAAAATAGTGATTTGTGTAATCAATTATAAGAGCTGATGTCATTTGAAATAACAATTTATTGACAGCAGTGTATTTTAAAATCAAGATCATAAGTTTATCATCAAGTTTTTACCAAAATAAGTCAGTTTTAGCAAATAATTAATTAAAGGTAAGCCAATTAGAAAGATTTCCATAAACCTTTGTTATTATCATAAAGTTGTATTGACTGAAGTCCTTCAATAAGGAGTATTCTGAGAATTGACGTTTACCCCTGCGTAACTCTTTTAGCTACGGTCACTTTTGAGGTTTCCGGTCATTTCTTATCTTATTGGAAAAAAATATTTGGCTGCAATTTTACAAATTTTCAAAGAAGAAATCACTTAATTCTTGCACAAGTATATTTCTAACAATATTCCTAACAGTAGACAAATTGCTCTTTCTAAGTTCAAGAAAGTCAATTGCAAAAATAAGACAAAAAAATTAGAACCTTCCAAGATTATACCAATTAGAACCAATTAACTTCCTCGCGATAGCAGGGCACAAACCTGAGTACCTTCATTCGAGCGGCAGAGACGTATCCACCGTACTATCCCAAGGTACATGGTTATAGGATCTATTAAAATATTGATTTGTGTAATCAATTATAAGAGCTGATGTCATTTGAAATAACAATTTATTGACAGCAGTGTAGTTTACAATCAAGATCATAAGTTTATCATCAAGTTTTTACCAAAATAAGCCAGTTTTAGCAAATAATTAATTAAAGGTAAGCCAATTAGAAAAATTTCCATAAACCTTTGTTATTATCATAAAGTTGTTTTGACTGAAGTCCTTCAATAAGGAGTATTCTGAGAATTGACGTTTACCCCTGCGTAACTCTTTTAGTTACTGTCACTTTTGAGGTTTCCGGTCATTTCTTATCTTATTCGAAAAAAATGTTTGGCTGCAATTTTACAAATTTTCAAAGAAGAAATCACTCAATTCTTGCACAAGTATATTCCTAACAGTAGACAAATTGCTCTTTCTAAGTTCAAGAAAGTCTGTTGCAAAAATAAGACAAAAAAATTAGAACCTTCTAATTTAAAACCCATTAACTTCCTCGCGATAGCAGCACAAACCTGAGTACCTTCATTCGAGCGGCAGAGACGTATCCACTATTACTATCCGAGGTACATGGTTATAGGATCTATTAAAAGAGTGATTTGTGTAATCAATTATAAGAGCTGTTGTCATTTGAAATAACAATTTATTGACAGCAGTGTATTTTAAAATCAAGATCATAAGTTTATTATCAAGTTTTTACCAAAATAAGCCAGTTTTAGCAAATAATTAATTAAAGGTAAGCCAATTAGAAAAATTTCGATGAACCTTTGTTATTATCATAAAGTTGTATTGACTGAAGTCCTTCAATAAGGAGTATTCTGAGAATTGACGTTTACCCCTGCGTAACTCTTTTAGTTATGGTCAATTTTGAGGTTTCCGGTCATTTCTTATCTTATTGGAAAAAAATGCTTGGCTGCAATTTTACAAATTTTCAAAGAAGAAATCACTCAATTCTTGCACAAGTATATTCCTAACAATATTCCTAACAGTAGACAAATTGCTCTTTCTAAGTTCAAGAAAGTCTGTTGCAAAAATAAGACAAAAAATTAGAACCTTCCAAGATTATACCAATTAGAACCAATTAACTTCCTCGCGATAGCAGGGCACAAACCTGAGTACCTTCATTCGAGCAGCAGAGACGTATCCACTATACTATCCCGAGGTACATGGTTATAGTAACTATTAAAATAGTGATTTGTGTAATCAATTATAAGAGCTGATGCCATTTGAAATAACAATTTATTGACAGCAGTGTATTTTAAAATCAAGATCATAAGTTTATCATCAAGTTTTTACCAAAATAAGCCAGTTTTAGCAAATAATTAATTAAAGGTAAGCCAATTAGAAAAATTTCCATAAACCTTTGTTATGATCATAAAGTTATATTGACTGAAGTCCTTCAATAAGGAGTATTCAGAGAATTGACGTTTACCCCTGCGTAACTCTTTTAGCTACGGTCACTTTTGAGGTTTCCGGTCATTTCTTATCTTATTGGAAAAAAATATTTGGCTGCAATTTTACAAATTTTCAAAGAAGAAATCACTTAATTCTTGCACAAGTATATTCCTAACAATATTCCTAACAGTAGACAAATTGCTCTTTCTAACATCAAGAAAGTCAATTGCAAAAATAAGACAAACAAATTAGAACCTTCCAAGATTAAACCATTTAGAACCAATTAACTTCCTCGCGATAGCAGGGCACAAACATGAGTACCTTCATTCGAGCGGCAGAGACGTATCCACCGTACTATCCCAAGGTACATGGTTATAGGATCTATTAAAATAGTGATTTGTGTAATCAATTATAAGAGCTGATGTCATTTGAATTAACAATTTATTGACAGCAGTGTAGTTTACAATCAAGATCATAAGTTTATCATGAAGTTTTTACCAAAATAAGCCAGTTTTAGCAAATAATTAATTAAAGGTAAGCCAATTAGAAAAATTTCAATAAACCTTTGTTATTATCATAAAGTTGTATTGACTGAAGTCCTTCAATAAGGAATATTCTGAGAATCGACATTTACCCCTGCGTAACTCTTTTAGTTACTGTCACTTTTGAGGTTTCCGGTCATTTCTTATCTTATTCGAAAAAAATGTTTGGCTGCAATTTTACAAATTTTCAAAAAAGAAATCACTCAATTCTTGCACAAGTACATTCCTAACAGTATTCCTAACAGTAGCCAAATTGCTTTTTCTAGGTTCAAGAAAGTCTGATGCAAAAATAAGACAAAAAAATTAGAACCTTCCAAGATTTAAATCCCAACTTCCTCGCGATAGCAGGGCACGAATCTGAGTACTTTCCTTCGAGCGGAAGAGACGTATCCACTATACTATGCCGAGGTACATGGTTATTGGATCTATTAAAATAGTGATTTGTATAATCAATTATAACAGCTGATGTCATTTGAAATAAAAATTTATTGACAGCAGTGTATTTTACAATCAAGATCATAAGTTTATCATCAAGTTTTTACCAAAATAAGCCAGTTTTAGCAAATAATTAATTAAAGGTAAGCCGACTAGAAAAATTTCCATAAACTTTTGTTATTATCATAAAGTTGTATTGACTGAATTCCTTCAATAAGGAGTATTCTGAGAATTGACGTTTACCCCTGCGTAACTCTTTTAGTTACGGTCACTTTTGAGGTTTCCGGTCATTTCTTATCTTATTGGAAAAAAATGTTTGGCTGCAATTTTACAATTTTTCAAAGAAGAAATCACTCAATTCTTGCACAAGTACATTCCTAACAATATTCCTAACAGTAGACAAGTTGCTCTTTCCAAGTTCAAGAAAGTCTGTTGCAAAAATAAGACAAAAAAATTAGAACCTTCCAAGATTAGTACCAATTAGAACCAACAACTTCCTCCTGATAGCAGGGCACGAACCTGAGTATACGAACCTTCAATAAGGAGTATTCTGAGAATTGACGTTTACCCCCACGTAACTTTTTTAGTTACGGTCAATTTTGCGGTTTCTGGTTATTTCTTATCTTATTGGAAAAAAATGTTTGCTGCAATTTTACAAATTTTCAAAGAAGAAATAACTCAATTCTTGCACAAGTACATTCCTAACAGTATCGTATGATTGTTACTTAAAATTGCTCTTTCTAAGTTCAAGAAAGTCCGTTGCAAAAATAAAACTAAAAAATTAGAACCTTCCAAGATTTAAATCACTACTTCCTCGCGATAGCAGGGAACAAACCTGAGTACCTTCATTCGAGCGGCAGAGACGTATCCACTATACTATCCCAAGGTACACGGTTAAATGATCTATTTAAATTGTTATTTGTGTAATCAATTATAACAGCTGATGCCATTTGAAATAACAATTTATTGAAAGCAGTGTATTTTACAATCAAGATCATAAGTTTATCATTAAGTTTTTACCAAAACAAACCAGTTTTAGCAAATAATTAATTAAAGGTAAGCTAATTAGAAAAATTTCCATAGACCTTTGTTATTATCATAAAGTTGTATTGACTGAAGTCCTTCAATAAGGAGTATTCTGAGAATCGACGTTTACCCCTGCCCTCCACGCCCTTTGAGAATACCTCTGTGGAAAATATTTGGTTCTTGTCTGTTAAACAGAAAATATTCAAGAATTACACTAAGATCTGACAAAAATCGGTTTGACTCTCTGGAATTGTTTGTGATTTACCTATTTTGAGAGTGAAAAACAATGATGAAAACATATTTCAATTAATATTTAATGTTTAGGGATGGTTAGGGGCTAGGTTAAATTAGGTTAGGTATTTAATATAATAAGTGCCAGCTTTCCATTTTTCTTTTTTGTACTTTCCATATTTTTGTTTCTAAAGTATTATATTATCATAATATTTTGGCGATTATGATTACAAAAATATTTATGCTATTAGGATTAACTTAACTTCACATTTTGGGTGTTTTCTATCTTATTAGCAAGTACCAAATATCCCATGCAAAATACCCCCTTCCCCGCGAAAAAATCCTTCCGGATGATTACTACCCACATACTCTCTTTTGATAATACCAAATGTTCATTAGGAGGAAAATTGAATGTTTTACTCACCTATTTAAATCATCCTATTATCCTATAGAATTCCCTCTAGTAAAGAGCAAATGTAATAATATTTTTTATTTATTTTTTCCCAGAGGTACTTCATATGGAAGATATGGAAACTTTGGAGGGAACTCCCTGGCTCATTCGATGGCTAATTAAAAGTTCTTGTGCAATTTTAAAAGTTTTAAGTCTTATATTTTAAAATTCTTAATTTTAAAACTGATGGGCTGGCAACAATCCCTCCCATCAGCTACAATAAACCTCTACAAGAGGGTTTTCCCATACGCTGAAACTCATTATGTGATTTTTATTAAGATTCCTTGACTCTTGGAAGGTATTTCCTCCTTTTTTGAAAATCAGGAAAATATTCTCAGGTGCATATTTTTGATGGGTAGCATTAAACTTAATGAATCTTAACATTTTGTGCTAACGTCAATTTACGTTTATGTCCCCTAAATATTATGAAATTGCTGAAAATGTCTTTTGAAAATTATATTAGAGGATATGGGCACATGAATTTAGATATTTTTAAATTTTTGTTCTGCAAATGCTTCTAAAACAGTTTTCAAATCGATTTTTCTTGTGTTTTCACTTTCTCTCAACAAAATTGCTAATCTATTTAGTCTCTGCGGACATATTGCTGATATGACATAGTTGTTTTTTATTGGTCATAGGCTGAAAAATGATCTCTCTCCAGAAGCAAACATTTCAATATTTTGTTATTTCTAATATCATTTAAAAATTTTGAAAACCAATTGTTCATTTTCATGGCAGCACGGCGCCCTTTCAAAATCCAATCCAACATAGCTCCAAAGGCTCTTATTTCTAAATGAAATACCTATTAAGTGTTGATGATTTTCTATTCCTTACGTTCTGGATTCAAACTCAAATATATAACTACCTCGGTGTAAAATACCATGCTAATATTTGCTAATATATAATAATGTTAATATACCAAACTAATATAAAATATGTGAAAGGTGTATTTAACGTCTCCATTTGGGTCTAAAAAGTACATTTGGCCATATGAATTTGGTTCAAAATAGCCTTCTAGGGTCTGTGATGGACTAAATTGTTTTTGTGATAAATTTGTCCAGTTATTTTAAACCTGAAGAAATTATGACTCTTTTTGACAAATCAACGCTTAACTTGTCGTCAAAGTCAGTATTGGACTTGTCATCTAAACCATTGGACTTCCTAACTTGTCATCAAAGTCAGTATTGGAGTTCCACTAGTCTTACCTTGCCTGGTAACATTATTTAGAAGTTTGAGCAGATTTTTTATGTTTCAAAATTACATGCAAATATTTCAACTCATTATATGCCCATTCTATATACAACCCATTATATAGAGGTTTTAACATTTCTTATGTTTCAAAATTATTTCAGTATCGATAGTGCTGTAAGCGAAAATGACACAATGTTCGAACTATAGTGGCTCAGACAAAAGTTTCTGCTAAAATTGTGGATACTTTTTGTTATTTCAAGTTTTTTCGAAGTTTCTTCATAAGTCTTGGTTAAATTGATTTAGAAAATCTAAAACCAAACTCATCCCCTAATGTTTTGTTTCTTGACAAAATCTCATTTCCTAATGTCTTTTTCTGTACGTATATATGCATACGTCACGTACGTACGTACATAGTTGCAGACGTACTATGTGCTTGTTTCAGAATCCCTTGACTCAAAACTTACAGCTTGACCTTTATCAGTTAATTCGATACCCCTCCCCCTTCACTGAGAGCAAACCTTTCGAATAAAAGACTCATGCATACATGCATCACCACAGTTACATAAAACTTGTAACATGGTTGTTATGTATGTTGGTAGTTATGTCCTAACTTATTTGGCTCTTTAATGGTGTTTATGTGCTAGATATACCTCAGTAATTACAATAGATTCATTAATTATATTTTTGATTTTTTATTATTCAAATTCATCAATGTTAGTAAGACGCAAAATAGCACATTTATGTTAAAGCTCGCTCAATCTATAATAATTTAAACGTAATCCCCTTACTCTATCACTCTCTCTATCTGTCTCCTTCCCCCTCTCTCTCTCTCTTTCTCTTTCTCTCTCTCTCTCTCTCTCTCTCTCTCTCTCTCTCTTTCACTCTTAGTACCATACTTATTTTTTCTCCTTTTATGGTATGATTAAATATAAAAAAAAACAATTTTTAAACTGCAATTAAAGAGCGACATTAAAACTTAAAACGAACACAATTTACTCCATATATGAAAGAGATTGTCCCCTCCGCAATGCCTTGCTTTTTGCGCTAAAGTTTGACTCTGCCACAAATCTACTTTTTAAAACAATAAAAAAAACTTTAGCGTAAAGAGCGAGGCGTTGCGGAGGGGACAACCTCTTTCATACACGAAGTAGATTCTGTTCGTTTTAAGTTTTAATGTCGCTCCTTACTTGCAGTTAAAAAAACTTGATTTTTTTTATATATAGTTTCTGAACTTTTTTAAATTAATGCATGTTTTGATTTTGGCTCACCGCACATGACTAATTAAAAAAATTTTGCATATTATATTTTTTTGCTAAAAGGCTTTCTCATAGTTTTGATCGGATGATTTTGAAAAAAAAGGGTTGGGGACTTACAAATGCTACTAGATTTTTTATTTTTTTGTACGAACGTTTTTGTTAGTAATAAACATACGTACCTTACGAATTAACTTACGTAACGAACTTCTATATTTGTTTATATTTATTACGTATCTGAGGGGGTTTGACCCCTCGTCAATGCCTTGCTCTTTACGCTAAAGCTTGAATTATATCCCAAATCCTTAAGAATGATCCCTGAATCACAAAGGCCGTAGAATAAATAGTTGAAATTACTAACAATACTTTAGCGTAAACAGCAAGGTATTGTAGAGGAGACGAGCCCCCTTATTACCATAATATTTTTTGTTCGTTTTAAGTTTCCATGCTACTCATTACTTCCAGGTAAAAAAAAATTCATTTTCTGATAATTTTTTTTAATGATACTAGAAAATCCTGCACCCCCTTCATGGAAATTCTATTCCCTTATGATATATTCCTCAATGGAAAAATCCTCCCACGTAACCCCCCCCCCGACCCGCTCCCACCTTGACGCGAAAAATTCCCCCTGAAAACATTAGTACACTTCCTAATAACCATTGCTATATGTAAACAATGGTCAAAATTTGGAACTTGCAGCCCCCCTACCAGGGACTCTGGGGGATTAAGTCGTCCCCAAAGACATAGGTATTAGATGTTCAACTAAGTTGAATAGAATGGCTATCTCAAAATTTTGATCCGGTGACTTTAAAAGAAAATGTGCTTGGGAGGGGGCCTAGATGCCCTCGAAATGTTTTGATCACTTAAAAAGGGTACTAGAACTTCTGATTTCCGTTAGAATGTGTGCTCTCGCAACATTCTAAGACCACTGGGTCAATACGATCACCTATGGGGAAACAAAATAAACACGTATCCGTGATCTGTATTCTGGCAAAAAATACAAATTCCATATTTTTCATAGCGTCCAACATAATAAGGCTGATGCTTTAAAAAGAGGGTTTTGATTATGAGAAATCCTCATTCTTCTTAGGGATGAGGAATCTGGATAAATCTTGTGGAATTAACCCCTACGCTGTTCCCTCAGCATTTGGGTATATTTTTGACCATGGGCTCTTAGGAAAAATCGGATGATTCCAACAGGACGGTGTTAGAGGACTAACAGATTATTTTATTTAAAAATTTTCCAGCAGTATCTTGCAATTATTCTCAGAGATACAATATTTTTGTAACAGTTTAAATGCTATTGATCCAATTTTTGTAGATGTTATTTTTTCAGTGAGTGTTATTTTTTTGTTATAAGTGATTCTAGGGAATATTTTGAAAGACAAGGTTTTTTTGTATGGTTGTTGTGACATATTTTTACAAGTTTATGAATATACGACAGCAACAAGAGGACCAGTAATGGGGATATAAATTCAGGGTTACATCTTGTTTCGGATACTGGGTATCTCTTAGCAAGGTCTAAAACAATTTAGTAGCGATCTGTTTGAAACGTAGCTTCTGTATTTTTTTTTCATGTGTTGCTAAGGTGTACCCAAAATGCTTCTTACTGCTGAGTATAAGTAGAGTGCTTGCACTTTTTTTTTTGGGTGAAGGCAAACATAAATGAGTTCCCTAAGCCAGGAGAAGGAGAAAGGGGCAGTGTCATATTTTTGTTCAATGCTAAAAGAATGGGGCTGTTTTATCTTTTGATCTTTTAGGAAAGAGGGGGTGGGGTGGGGTTTGGGGAGATAGGGCGATCCAATACCCCTGTTTGCTCCCTCTGCAGGTGCTTTGTTTCTGTTGGCCATTTGTTACTTATCAAAGAGGTAGAAAAATTAAGTTAGAGTTAAAGATTTTTAATTGTGACCATGTTTATTTTTTGTATTAAGATAAAAGCATTTAAAGGCTTTGACCAAATTACTAAACATCATGCAAGAATTTCTTATGATTGTTGGGGATTCCACCAAAATTTAATGCTAAAAGTTCAATCTTAGATTTAAGTTAATTAGAAGTTAAATTTAATCTAAATTAAATTTGTAAATATATTTAACTTTAAATTAAATGCAAAGATGCATTTTTCAAAAGTTAAAATTAATTTGATTGAGTTTGAGATTACAAGGAAATTTTAGATTACAAATATAAAGATTTGATGGCCTATTTCTTCTAGAATCTTGCAATAAAATGTTTTAGGGCTTAAGTAGTATATTTATAAATCTGTACAAAAAAAAAGGCTTATATTCCCTCATGAGTAGATATTAAGTTTTTGTACCTAGTAGCTTGTCTGTCAGTGTGCATATTAAGCATCAAATTCATGTTGCATTTTAATTTAATGTTTTGAAATTGCTTTGTAGGTGGACGCTGAAAAACACATTTCCGGTTTATTACAGGTAGGCCACAAAAGAACAGGGAATTTATTGGTAAAAAAAAAAAAAAAAAAAAATCAGGATCAGATCTTTAGTCAAAATCTGTTGGGAGTTTTTACTGTTTTAGAATTCCACACGGAAAAACCAATCCATAAAATTTAAGTGTTCTTCTTATTGGCTTAGAATTTTAAATGAGACCAATCCAGTTTGTAAAAAAGACGAGGTTTTTGAATTTTTTTTATTGCTTATGATATTTACAGTCATAAGTCAATAAAATTAAGGCTACTTTTTACCCCAGAATTATAGGAAAGTAATCTCTCCTTTTCTCGTATGTTAGACTATTGGCAAACCGACCAAAAGCTGTTGTGTAGAGCGAGAAGGACGTGGTTAGCTCAAGAGGCCTTATGTTGCGTTGTTTAAATCTTACGAAAGAGTAGAAAAGCAAAAAGGGTGTTTCGAATTAGTTGACTGCTATTAAATACCCATTGTTGATGTATAGAAGGTTCTTTTACGTGTCAAGATACGTCCAACATCATGTCATACAGCCATAGTATAAGCATCATACGGCCATTACTCAATATCAAGCGTGTCCTTTCCCAGCTATTTTCATTAGTCTGAACAGGGGATATAAAGCATTTTATGAGCTGTATGTAACGAGAAAATTGAGGGGTAGTTAGAAGGTTTTTCAGGAAAAATAAGTTTTGCAATCATAATACATAACATCTTTCGAATTACTCAAGGTGAAATAAAGAAATAGGGTCCATCATAGAACAAGACATGAATTAAGCTGCATTTCATTGTTTAATTGGTCATCAAATTTGTACATTGTTGTTTTCAAACAGCAATCCAAGAAAAATTTTGTTTCTAAAAGATGTACACTTCCAGTGACAAGAAAAAACACCTTCGTTTCATTCCATATTCGACAGCGATTGTCCAGTTTTTATTCGATTTTTCTACCTCAGTAAGGTTGTTCCCAGCTATTGTCCCATAATGTCTTCAAGTCCATCCAAAGGATTTTAGTTTCATGTTGTTTTTTTCTGATTTACCGGCTTGCTACACACTAACTACGCGACAAACGTGAACTAAACCTATTCAGTTCATGTTCTCTCTTCAGGTTATGCTACTTATTTGTAGGCTTTGGTACTACCTACCTAATGTAGGAACAAAATGAAAATGCCGTCTCTTGTATTATTTTAAATCTATATATATAAATATAAAAATAAGTTGCTTGTTTGTGTGTCTATCTGTCGACTGACGTCATTATAAGGATTGAGCTGTATGTCGTCATGAAGTTAGTTGTCGTCATGTTTGTTATGACGACGCTTAGTATATGACGTCATTATAAGTATTTAGGAAGATCGCTAAAAGAGAAATTTTTAATTGTAAGAAGATCGTTCAAAGAGAAATTTTTAATTGTAAAATGATTGAAGAACCTATAATGGCAACAGCCGAGGAAGCTGCTCAAAGAGTCTATGCCAAAAGACTTGCGGCTGATAGAGAAAGTAAGAAAAGAAAGCGTGCCGGGTAATCACAACAACACATGAAAACAGGCTTGCGGCTGATAGAGAAAGTAAGAAAAGAAAGCGTGCCGAGGAATCACAAGAACAGCAAGAAAATAGGCTTGCGGCTAATACAGAAAGTATGAAAAGAAAGCGTGCCGAGGAACCAAAACAACAGTGTGAAAACAGGCTTGTGTCTCAAAGAGAAATCACCAAAAGAAAGTGTGCCGAGAAATCACAAGAGCAACCTGAAGATTTTCACCTGGCATTCAGGTACAGACCAGTCGATGATTATAGCTTGAGTAAATGTGTTCAAATCGAGACTATGTCTAAAATTCGTCCCTATTGCAAGGCCTTGAGATTCAATGGTGAAACAATGGGAATGTGTTGCGCCTCAGGAAAAGTTAAACTTCCTCAACTGGCTGCACCACCAGAGCCATTGAAAACTTTGCTTACTGGAACTACGTCAGAATCTAAGCGTTTTTTTTTTATATCACAGATCAGAAAATATAACTCATGTTTCCAAATGACGTCGTTTGGTGCCCAAATCGAAAATCCAGATCAATTTATGCCTACTTTAGCCTACTTTATCAATTATGCCTACTTTAAGTCCCTTCCAGTCCCTTCAGGGTCCCTTCTACCATTCTCAGGCGAAAATCATAAATTTTTACATCTACACTTCATCAGTGATAGAAATTCTGGATTGAATGCACATTGCGAAATTTCTCCCGAAGTTGAAAGGACTATCATATCCCAATTGCAACATCTTTGCCATGAAAATAATAATTTAGTGCGTCTGTTCAAAACAGCCATCGATTTGATGCCTTCTGATACGCATAAAATTGTTATTTCCGCTGACAAAACGCATCCTGGCCAACATGTGCGTAGATACAATGCTCCAACTATCGACGAAGTGGCAATCGTTATGGTCGGTGATCGGTTTTTACCTCGAGATATTATCCTTCATAAGCGAAACGCTCAGTTGGCAAGAATTGCTGAAACTCATCGATGCTACGATGCCCTACAATATCCTATCATTTTTTGGGATGGAGCGGACGGCTATCACTTTAATATTAAATTGATAAATCCAGCCACTAAT
This sequence comes from Artemia franciscana, assembly GCF_032884065.1. Taxonomy (NCBI): domain Eukaryota; kingdom Metazoa; phylum Arthropoda; class Branchiopoda; order Anostraca; family Artemiidae; genus Artemia; species Artemia franciscana. Next base: position 330,899 of record NW_027062709.1, read on the forward strand.
AAAGAAATGAATAAGAAATGCAGCACAATATATTATTATTCCTATAGACTAATGATTTGGCAGGATGAAGACAATTTATATTTTAAAATGCCGTCAGTTGTTTCACCAATACATCGTTGATATGTATGAAAAAATTGAATCGGAACTTTTGCTATTTATCCGTCTGAATCAGACCAAGCTCTGCTCTGAACAATACATTCATTTGCAAGATGTAGTTGTATATGACGGTAATACAACAAACGTTGGAAGATTAACGATTTTACCTTCGTCATATGCTGGCAGTCCCCGTCATATGCATGAATATGCTCAAGATGCTATTGCGTATGTTCGTCTCTATGGGCGTCCAGATTTATTTATTACATTTAAATGTAATCAATCTTGGGACGAGATACAGCAGCTTTTACTTCAAGGACAATTGGTGGTTCATAGACATGACAATTGTCTTTTGGCAAAAGTTGAAATCACTGATAAACTACATAGTAAAACTTAAAGTGTTTAGGTCAGTGCGATGCTGGATGTACTCAGTGGAATGGCAAAAACGAGGATTGCCACACGCACATATACTAATCTGGCTAAATGATATAATTACTTCTAATGAAATTGATGATGTGATATCCGCTGAAATACCTGATGAGAATGTCGATAAGGGCTTATATGGTATTCTGGTAAAAAATATGATACATGGACCATGCGGTGCACTGAAGGAAAAATCACCATGCATGGCCAAAGTAAGGTGCACAAAGCAATATCCTCGACTTTTAGTACCCAACACAATTACTGGCAATGATGGTTACCAACAATATAGAAGAAAATCTACTGAAGATGGAGGTAAAACAGCAATGATAAAGAAGCGTAATGGTACCACCATCGAAGTAGATACCCAGTGGGTTGTTCTATATTCCCCATTATTATCAAAAACATTTAATGCAAACATAAACGTTGAATACTGTAACTCCATAAAGGCAATCAAATACATATGTAAATATGTCAACAAAGGCAGTGACATGGCAGTTTTTGGCTTGCAGTCCGAAATCAGTGATATCGACGAAATCGTACAATATCAGGCTGGAAGATACATAAGCAGTAATGAAGCTGTTTGGCGAATTCTTTCATTTCCGATACATGAAAGAAGTCCAGCTGTTGTTCACTTAGCGGTAAATTTACAGAATGGTCAATGTGTTTATTTTTCCGAATCCAACGTGCAACAAAGAGCCCTGAATCCACCGGATACAACGCTAACTGCTTTCTTTTTGTTATGCAAAAATGATTCTTTTGCAAAAAACCTGCTGTATACTGAAGTACCTTCGTATTACACGTGGAATACTAAATGAAAGTATTTGAACGTTGAAAACAGGGTAATTCAGTCGACGGCCAACCTACCATCTTCAAAATACCACGATAGGAAGACTGTACACCGTTCATCCCAATCAACATGAATGCTTCTTTCTACGCCTGCTTTTGGCGAATGTACCCGGTCCGACATCCTTTGAGTATTTGAGAACTGTAAACGGTACTATACATGACACTTACCGTAGTGCATGCCAAGCTCTGTATTTATTGGAGAATGACCAACACTGGGATAACTGCATCAATGACGTGTGCGAAACGTCAACTCCAAGTCAAACTCGTGCATTGTTTGGAATCATACTAACAACTTGCTCTCCATTAGCTCCTACAGAGTTATGGGAAAATATAAATCGAAAATGTCCGAAGATATACTCCATTGAAAACGGTTAGAGACGTCAGATATGACTTTTGATTTTACATCAGAAATTTATAACTACACTTTAGTTTTTATTGAAGATTAGTGCGTATGTATGGCAAACAAACCTCTTCAGGATTTGGGAATGCCTTCACCTAATCGTGCCGCTGCTGTTTCGACATGTGTAGAATTGGATCGTGAACAAAGTTACAGCACGAGTGATCTATTGTTGTATGTACAAAATAACATTTCTAAGTTAACGTCAGAGCAAAAAGTCATTTATGATACGATAATGCATTTTGTCGATAACAACGTTGGAGAAATTTTCTTTTTGGATGCACCAGGAGGTACTGGTAAAAGGTTTGTGATAAAACTGATTCTGGCATCAATTCGATCAAAAAATGATATAGCGTTGGCAATTGCATCGTCCGGAATAGCTGCAACGTTGCTGCCTGGTGGAAAAACTGCTCATTCCGCTATGAAATTACCTCTAAATTTGCATTCTACAGAAACTCCCACGTGCAATTTCCAAATCATCTGGGATGGGTAAAGTATTGTAGCAATGCAAACTTATTATTTGGGACGAGTGCACAATGGCACACAAAGAATCGCTCGAGGCTCTGTTTCAATCTTTGAAGGATTTGTGGGGAAATTCGAAAGCCTTTGGCAGCACATTAATATTGCTTGTGGGAGATTTCAGGCAAACATTACCTATAATACCTAGATCAACCCCATACCTAGATCAATTCTAATTTATGGGCACGCGTAAAGACATTAAAATTAACTACAAATATGCGTGTCTGATAGCAAAACGATGACTCTGGTCAAACATTTTCAGATCAATTGCTGGTAATTGGAAACGGAAGGCTCCCAGTAGACTCAATTTCAGGACTTATACAACCACCTGCTGAATTCTGTAATTTAGTGATATCCAAAAATGAATTGATTGAAAAAGTGTTTCCGAATATTCTAACCAATTATAAAAATCATAAATGGCTAAGTGAACGAGCGGTTCTGGCACCCAAAATTATAGACGTCCACGAAATCAACATTATTGTTTTGACCGAGAAGACCTGGCAGTCCTTTACAAGTCAGTCGACACAGTTGTGGAACCGAATGAAGCGGTTAATTATCCATCTGAATTCTTAAATTCCCTGGATCTCACAGGGTTTCCACCACACGTGCAACGACTAAAAATAGGCGTACCAATAATATTGTTAAGAAATATAAACCCTCTAAAGCTTTCCAATGGCACGCGACTTGCCGTAAAAAACAATGAAAAACGTAATAGAGGCAACAATCTTGACAGGGCCTTTTAAGGGTGAGGCTGTTCTTATTCCTTGTATTCCCATGATTCCAATGGATCTGGCTTTTCAATTTAAAAGATTGCAATTCCCAATTCGATTTGCATTTGCAATCACCATCAACAAAGCTCAAGGTCAATCATTAGAAAAATGCGGTATAGATCTTGATACAGATTGTTTTTCCTACTATATCTATATAAAAATGAGTAGTATGTATGCATGTTTGTTAGTTTGTAAAAAGAGCGTTTGCATATGACGTCATTATAAGTAAATAAAGCTTTGTATATGCACAGACAATGGGACAGCCAATGTTGTATATTCGCAAGTAATATATATATATATATATATATATAGTAGCTGTTGGTGTGGTGCTTTGCGTCACCCCAACATCTAGTTGGTGGGGGCGCTTCGCGCCCCCCCAAGCCCCTCCGCGCGCGTAAGTCGTTACGCACCATATTAGTTACGCGCCATTGTAGTTGTTTCCCTGTATCCCACCTGTGAATATAGATAAAGGAGAAAATATTACTCTTTTCGTTATAGATATATATGTTTTTAACTACGTAAAACTTGCGAATATACCACATTCTTCGATGTCCCATTGTCTGTGCATATAAATAGATTGTCAGGTTTATCGAATCTTGAACATGCAACATAAAATTATCCATGGGAAAAACAATCCATATTCAGATCTATATCTCATTATTCCAATGATTGCCCTTGAGCTTTGTTGATGGTGATTGCTAATCGAACATTCCCTGTGTCCCGGTCGTCATTTGTATTCCTAGTATCCCGGTCGTCATTTGTGTCCCAGTGTCCCAGTCTGTAATTTCTCTTTGACTGTCCCATTCGTCATTTGTGTCCCAGTGTCCCAGTCTGTAATTTCTCTTTGAGTGTCTCGGTCGTCATTTATATTCCCTGTGCCCCGGCTCTTAGGTTTATTTTTCTCCTTTATTTTTCAGTTTTTTTCTTTTTTTATTTTTTTTTCTTTTTCAGTTTTTAGTTTTTTTTAGTTTTTAGTTTTTTCTTTTTAGTTTTTTTTGTAGTTTTTACCTTTTTTTTAGTTTTTTAAGTTTTTTTTCTTCTTTAGTTTTTAGTTTTTTACCTTTTTTGTTTTTGTTTTTTTAGTTTTTTAGCTTTTTTATTTTTTTAGTATTTTCTTTTTAGTTTTTTCGTAGTTTTTACCTTTTTTAGTTTTTCCCTTCTCTTGTATTAATGCTAAAGCCAAGGTTCAAACCTGGAGCCTCTCGGACCTAGAACGTGAAATATAACGCTTTACAAACTCAGCTACTTCGGCTTGAATGCATTCGTTTTGAGCAGATTCCTCGGGTGTTGCCATTGTAGGTTCTTCAGTCATTTTACAATCAGAAATTTCTCTTTCAACGATCTTCATACAATTAAAAATTTGTCTTTGAACGATATTCTTAAATACCTGCGTCCTGGTCGTCATTTATATTCCCTGTGTCCTGGTCGTCATTTTTGTCCCGGTATCCCAGTCTGTAATTTCTCTTTGAGCGTCCCGGTCGTCATTTATATTCCTTCTGTCCTTGTTGTCATTTGTGTCCCGGTCTGTAATTTCTCTTTGAGTGTTTTTTTCTTTTTAGTTTTTTTTTAATTTTTTACCTTTTTTCTATTTTCAGTTTTCTTTTTCTTCTTTATTTTTCAGCGTCACTATGAAATACATATCGCCGAACCTTTCTTTTTTTAACTAAAATCTGGTAGGCATTGATGACCTTATCCAAGTCAAAACCCCAAACCCAATCATCATCGCTATCATTTTCAGTTTTGATATGTTTTGAATCTCGCTGTCCAGGTGGATTTTCATCTAACTGCACAGGTTTGTGTTCTTTAGCCGCAAGTCTGTTTTCTTGCTGTTCTTGTGATTCCTCGGCAAGCTTTCTTTTCTAATTTTCTCTATCAGCCGCAAGTTTTTTGGCATAGACTCTTTGAGCAGCTTCCTCGGCTGTTGCCATTGTAGGTTCTTCAGTCATTTTACAATTAAATATTTTTCCGTCCACGATCTTCTTACAATTAAAAATTTGTCTTTGAACGATTTTCTTAAATACTTTTAATGACGTCATCGTCATAACAACATGATGACAACTAACTTCATGACGACATGATGACATGACCTCACTCGACAGACCAACAGACAAACAACTTATTTTTATATATAGATATATATCTATCTATATTCACAGGTGGGACACAGGGACACAACTACAATGGTGCGTAACGACTTACACGCGTGGGGGGGGGGGGCTTGGGGGGCGCAAAGCACCCCCACCAAGTAATAAAGTTAGTAATAAAGTTAAGTCTTGTGACACTTGTTGCGATGGGAAATTATTGTCCTGTGTGAACAGATTGAAATCTTGTCCTGTGTCCTGTTGTCTTTTGTGAAATCTTGTGCGAGTTTGAACAAAGGATGTAGCCTACAGCATCTTGCTAACTATATAAAATAAGAATAAACGGGATTTACTTTTCGAAAAGGTATAGGAAGTTTGAAACGTATGCATCTTCAGTGGCAAAAACATCATTTCTGCCCACTGACCCTACACCAGTTGGCCAATTATTTGTTCCAAGGTCAAAATATTTTTTCTTTCTTTTGTCTGTTTTACATTAATTTAATTTTTTCAAATTAAATGTGTAAGAAAATGAGTTACATGAGGCAGGTTATACCAAGGGCATGTCAGGTTGTAATCTCAGGTATGTGAAAAATCATTATATTTAATCTAGCACTGGGAGGCATTTAAATTACCAGAACATCAACTGGTACCTAAATAGTGCATGTGCTAATGACAATATGTTGTTATTTCATTCAGTTGATTTTTTTTTAATTTGGGGCATATGCACATTTTGTCTCTCTTTTGACTCCTTTAAACAAGTTCTGGTTTAATGTAATAGGTAATTTATTTTTTTGATTTTATTTAGAGTTTGGTTTTGTCCGAAACCAAAAGTCCATAACCAAAAATATTTGGTTTTAGACTTTGGTCCTTTTGGCTTTGCATTTTTTTTCCAATTGATTTATTTATTTTGTGCTTACTACAAATTCTATTAGCCTGAAGTAGCTGACCCGCCGGAGGTGAAAATTGTATTCCAAACTTGAAATTTTCAGACTTATAAGTGTCAGGCCAGAAAAAAACTGAGGCCAAGAAACTACTTTAAGAATTCTTGGCCGTAAATATGGCTAAAAGGGAAATTTGTGAAGTATTCCTAGAAATATTGCATAAATTCATTTGAATTTCTTCTAATAAGGTTTCTCTGTTGTGCTTAAAAGGCATTGATCTCCCACACTAATTTCCCACAATTCAGAAAACAAGCCATTCTCCCTTGGGATCCTAATTAAATGCTTTGGTTTTATGCCTTAAAGAAGCTCAGGGCTTATTGTCAAGTTTATATTTGTCAAGTTCATTAAGTTCGTATTCAGCTTCATCTCCGTTATTATTGCATGTCAAGTCAATTTTAGTTGTTTTTACATATTATTTCTTAACTGCTTTAAGTTCTTTTTTGAACATGTTTCAACTATCTTGTTTTTTGTTTTGTTTGTAATGACAAGTAGGTGATTAGGTGTTTCCAATTTAGGTTGTTAACCCTAGTCTTATTTAAATACTGATCTCGAATTTGTTTTGTATATAAATGTGATTTACTGCTTATTATATTTATTTTTTGTACTAATTGTGTTTCATTTTTGGCTGAAGTAAGATTTACGAGATTAACTACTACTACCAACAACTCACTACAGCACCAATCCACCTAAGGATGGCAAAACTACGAACGCCCCTCCTCAATCTCAATCTATTCAGAGCCTCTCTCTTTACGCCCTCCTCGGAAGTTCTAATTTCACTTAAGTGTTTTCTTTATGACCTCTTTCCACCCCTTTCGCAGACAAGGACAAACTTTCGTAATTGATCATCGGTCATCCGCAAAACGTGCCGTAGCAATCTCAACTTAACCTAGATATGATTAAGTTTAAAGTTAAAAATTATAGATACTTAGTGAATATTTTGTGTCATTGAGATATAAAAAGGTTATATTTCTTCTGATTGTATTTTACACCACCGGAGAGCCTCTTGTTTGGCTTGGAGACCGTAGGAATCCCCATGGTGGCAGCAATCCACTTCATTCATTGGATTTTATTGTTTGAAGTTTCAATTTCACTTATTTGAAAAAAAGTTTAAAGCTTTGAGCAACCCTTTATTGTTTTTTTCTCCATATAAAAATCGAAAAAATGCCCCCTGTCCCTTCCTAGATTTTGAATTATTTTTCTTTCTTCATTAGAAAAAAAAGGTTGAAAAAATCCCTACTCATTTTCCCACATGCACGCATTGTATTTTTTTTACGTTTCTTCTGATGAAACAGTAAGAATAAGCTTCTATGTGTGTATATATAGCTTAATTGCTCACTGTGTTTTAAAATGTAATTTAAAGGGCTATAAAAACAGGAAAAAGGAGAAATTTTAAATAAGTAAGAAAGAGTAAAATACAATGGGCTGGAAAAGCACTTTGATTCATAATTTGAGTATTAGTTGTTTCTATAGAGACGTTGTCAAAATGATAAGGAAAGTGTTCAATTAATTAAATTATTTTATTTTATCTAACTGATTTTCTCTAACTAAAATAATTTTGTTCAGAAGATTTCACCAAAAGAACGAAGAAGGGGTCTACCTCCCAGGGATATCTCTAATGGTATTTCAAGTAAGAGTTTTTTTGCTTTCAATTTCTACATACCAGACGGCCTGACGCTGCAGTGAGTTATTCTGGCACTAGTAGTTTTGTTTGAAACATTGTTTTGAAAATGATTTATAGTTCAAAAAACTTTTTCCTTTTAAAAGGGTGGTCTATATTAAAAAAAATACCTCTGTTGTTGTATTTTTTGTGGAGGGAGGGGTACATACACTCTTTTCTAGTGGAGATGGTGGTATGTGAGAAGCGCTTGAAATATATTTCAATTATATATTTTGTTTGGGGAGGGGATTTAAAACTAAGAAAAACTGTTGTTCATGTTTTACTTTAAATATTTAATTTGAAGTGAGTTTACTTGAGGGGGACGGGAATCGAATACAGTTAGGTAATAACGAAACAAAACCGCGGAGGCTTAAAACATAGGGCTTGTATAACAGTATCTTGTCTTTGCTAGTAAAATGTAGTTGCCACAGGAAAATTTCTTGAAAGTATTAATGGGATTGGCCAACTCATTAAGTCGAATTATAACGAAATGTGACGTCAAGCTTATAAATGAAAAGAAGAAACACCGCTTACAATCATACACATTGGATTTTTTGTTGGAAATAGCAGTGAAATCAGTAATATAACCCATAAAACACAACAAAAGTACCAACACACAACAAAAGTACCAATAAAACACAACAAAATAACTTTTTTTGCCTCCAAGCCATCTTAGATCTATCAAATAACGAACTGTAAGAAAGGGGGATTGAGGGACAATAATACCGAAATTCTATAAAAAGGAATTTTAATGATAACTAATTCATCAAAATAATTAGCTTTTTATGCTGATTCCAAGTGTATGTAATCCATTAAGATTGATATTATCCATGAACAGCCAGGATTCTGAGAAAATGTGCCTGATTTTCGAAAAAGGAGTAATCACTCCCAAAAAGGTAAGTACTCTTAGTGAAAATCACCCCATTAGAGTCAGTATGTCAGAGAACCTTACTGTAGAGGTTTCAAGTTCCTATCCACAAAATAGACTATGTCCACAATTTACACTATCATTTTGAAGACATTTACTTAATGATATCGTTTACATGCATTATACACTTAACTGGTAGATCAGGATGGAAGGAGTGATCAGTCAAATGCATTAGATCATCTTAAGTAAAAATCATCACAAAGCATGAATTATGCAAAAAGGAATATATCAAATAGTTTGTAGGAGCGAACTGTTAGCAAGGAATGACAAAGCTTAATAGTAACCAAAACTCTAGAGTTGGAAATTACATATAAATTGAAATATCAAAATATTTGGCCATATAAATAAAATTAATCAAGTTTAGTGTTAACCATCAAAAACTAACTGTAAACAAGGAGTGACGCTTAGGTAATACGCTTAATTATTACTTAAGAGTAACCAAAACTCTAAAAACGGAAATTTATATGTCATAAGTTAAACCAAAAGATTTGCCCAAATACAATGCCAGATTTTCAAAAAAGGGGAAACAACCCCTAAAAGTTAAGGAATCTTAATAAAAATTAGAATATCAGATTAAGAGTATCAGAAAATTGTACTTTAGCTGTTTCAAGCTCCTATATACTAAATAATTTTTTTTATTAATACTAAATTAACTATATGCTAATAATTTATATACTATGGGCTGCCTCCCCATAGTAGCATAATATTTGTTGGCATGAATATATAATGAGTTGGAGGTAATAGGCTTGGGACTATCTGTGCAGGATTTCGACTCTTGTTAATAGAAGAGTATCGCCAAATGCTAAAAAACATGTTGTGACCAAGATGGGCCTAAGATTGCACACAGCGTCCAATCATACTGGAGGCCCCAGGGACTTCTTTCTGTCCAGCTCTAAGCCGGCTAAAGTACTTCGGTGTAGACTTGTGAAGATATGTTGGTCCCCGTCCTGCACTAGTAACCGAGACCAATGCTTTTCCTGAGGCCAAAATAATTTCAATGATTTAAAGAAAATAAAAATTAGAACTTGAAATGTTCTACGACGTTAAAAAATGACTATCGTATCGACTTGTTGACTGACGAATTCAGACGGTTTGAACTGGACTTATTAAGAGTCTCAGGAACTCAAATCCTAAGGGTAGGAAGCATGAAATTAGGTGATATAGAATTTGTTTACTCAGGCGGGAAGGATGTGGTACACAGGCAGGGAGTAGGGCTCATAGTAAATAAAAAAGCGGCTAAGTCTTGTTTAGGCTGGGAAGGTATTAATAATGGAATACTAGTTGCTCATTTTATGCCTAAAAAGTCCAGGGTATCAGTTATAGTAGCATATGCACCCGTTGGTCGACTGATGGAGATACTGGTTACTTAGATGAATTTTACTTACGGTTACAGGAGCAAATAAATAGGAAACTAGGTAGAAATATGGTGTTTTTATTAGGAGAATGTAAGGCCCAGGCTGGTAGAAATTGGGATAGAAGGTATCCTAGCCTAGATAAATTTGGTGTAGGAAAAGAAAACTGTAATGGCTACAGGCTTTTGCAAATTTGTAGGTGTAAAAACCTAGTGATAGCCAATACAGTGTATGGTCATAAATTGGCTCACAAGTTAACATGGTATCCGCGTGATCGTAAGACAGCAAACCTTATTGATTATGTTATCGTAAACTGAACCTGATTAATAGTAATATTAGTAAAGACGGGGAGTGAAGATGTTAAAAATAGAATAGCCATGGCTCAAGGTGTTTTTTCACAGTTTTTTCAAAAGCTTGGAAAAATAGGAAGATAATTCTGCAAACCAAGATTAGAATAATGTAAGCAACAGTGATGACCGTGGTCAATTATGGCTCTGAAGCATGGGTGGTCCGAAAAGCGGATGAAAATTTACTAGATGTATTGAAGAGAAATTGCCTACAGATTGTTCTGGGTACCCGCTAACTGACCATATTTCAAACAGTAGCCTGTACAAAAAATGTAGTTCAATCCCGCTTTCTAGGGCTATAATGAAAGAAAGGTTAAGATGGCTAGGCCACGTTCTGCAGATGAAGGATGACAGATTGCCGAAGATTGTCCTTTTAGGTCAACCTTCTAGGGCTAAATGGAAAACAGGTCATCCTCATCAGGGGTGGGAGGGTGTCATAAATAAAGGTTTAAAAGAAATAGGAACTTCTTGGGAAGGGTGTAAAGAGGGAGGCTTTGAATATATTGAGTTGGAGGAGGAGCGTACGTAGCTATGTTGGCCTTGGGCGTCTTGGTACTGTGGTGAGTTATCTGTAGTATTAGTAAATACTAAAATGTTTAATTATCGTTTTTTACCAAAAAGATCAAAAAATACATGTTTATTTTTTATTCTTTTTTTGTTTGTATATTTCTAGAGGGATGATCGTATCAAACCAATGCTTCTAGAAGATCGGGAGAGGACTAATTTGATTGGGAATCAAAAGTGATAGTGCCCTTTTAAAAGCAGCCATAAAGATTGGAGGGCAGATAGCCCCCCTCCTATACTTTTTTTCTTAGAGTTCAGTCGATCAAAATTTTAAGATTTTTTCAATATAGCTGAAAGATTCAGCAATAATTGCCTTTTGGATAATATAACCCCTCAAAGCCCAAGGCAAAAGGGCTACCAGTTACGTATATTTTTCTGAAGGTGACGACTGTGACGGAACTGTTTGAAGTGGATTTTACGGGAGAGAAGATTTTTTTTTCTTATGTGGGAGGAACTCTCCTCGAAGAAATTTACTGTCACGGGAGGAATTTCGTCATGAAAATGAAGCCTGATTTACCCTTATTATTTGTAATAACTAATCAAAAATTAAATAAAAAACAATTTTTTGGACGAGTAAAATTATTGTGTATGTGAAGGAATTAATTCCTCCTCAATGTCTTTTTCTCTTCATTGAAATTTGACTTTTTGTCCCAGTTTTTCAATAGTGACACCTAAATACAGTAGATGTTTAATTTAAACAAAAAGCTTTTCTAAAAGTGTTAACTGTATTTTTCCAGAAGGTACTTTTAAGAGTATAGAAAGGAAAATCATCCTGGGTCAAGTACAGAAGTCGGAGGAAGCGTGGTTCATATTCATCAATATAACATCCTGGATGTTCTTATGGACTTTCCTAGGATTTCTTACATTTCAATGTAATTTGTATCGTTTCTGACTTTTTTTTTCAAACTTATGATAAAAACAAGCTCTTGCGCAATGTCACAGTCTGAAAAATAAGTGTTTGACCATTTTCTCCTAAATTTGCTGAAATTCTGAAGAAAATACTCTTTTTTAGAAATTGTGCAAGCCTAATGGCAATTTCGTTGTCGAGTAAAGAAAGAATGTTCAAATACAGGGAAAAGAAAATGTTTTCACCAAAAATTCAATTCCGGTGAATCAAACAGGAGGTTGTCCTAACAGGCGGAAAATCAGCTTCTTGTTATCAAACAGCTCGTGGTAACGAACTGTAGTAAGGAGCGACCCGGCTCACTAGTAAACGAAACTCTAAAAAACGGAATTTTGATGATAAAATATACATCAAAAGAATCGGATTTTTATGCTGATTTTAAATATATAATTTTCATCAAATTTAGTCTTTGTCATCAGAAGTTACGAGCCTGAGAAAATTTGCCATATTTTGGGAAATAGGGAGAAACTATATTTTGGAAAATAGGGAGAAAATAGGGTAAAAGTCATAGAATCTTAACGAAAATCACAACATCGTATTCGGCGTATCAGAGAACCCTAGAGCAAAAAATTGAAGCTCCTATCTACGAAAATGTGGAATTTCGTATTTTTTGCCATAAGACAAATCACGGGTGCGTGTTTATTTGTTTTTTTGTTTTTGTTTTGTTTTTCTTTCTTTTCCCCAGGGGTCATCGTATCGACGAAGTGGTTCTAGAATTTCACAAGAGGGCTCATTCTAACGGAAATGAAAAGTTCTAGTGCCCTTTTTAAGTGACCAAAAGAATTGGAGGGCACCTACGCCCCCTCCCACGCTCATCTTTTCTCCAAAGTCAACAGATAAATATTTTGAGATAGCCATTTTGTTCATCATCAGAAATGATGCAAATTACACTGAAATATAAGAAATCCTGGGAAAGTCCATAAGAAGATCCAGGATGTTATATTGATGAGTATAACCACACTTCCTCCGACTGCTGTGCTTGACCCAGGATGATTTTCCGTCCTATACTCTTAAAAGTACCTTCTGGAAAAATAGAGTCAATATTTCAAATTGCTTCGTTAGAACCTCCATTGACTTTGAGCCTCTCCAAACTGAATCGTAGGCTCCACCCCTGTTTCAATGCTAGATTAAGTGTTATGGGATGGCTACCAGGGAGTGACAGATAACTTCATCTCCTTGGAAAAAAGAAATCTCATTTTAAGCAGAACAATGGCAACAAAATACAAAATTTGAAGGGGCAAAGATTTTTATGGCACTTGGTATTATATTATATATTAACCAAGTGACATAAAGCGATCACAAATTTTGTCAAGTTTCAAGTTCAAGTTCCAGTTTTTATTTCAACATCCACAAATAAATAAAAAAATTTACAACACTTTCGCGCTGGGGAAAACCTATGAGGGTTTGTATTCGCGCTAAAGTCCACATATCTACTTACCTATAATAACAAATCCAATCTCTCTTACTCATTAATACACAACTCTCCCTCCCCCCTTTCATCACTCCCAACCCCACCTTACCCTTCTGCCCATCCTTACCTCTCTAGCCCACCCGTACTTCCCTAGCCCGCCCTTACCTCACTTGCCCACCCCTTTTCTCCCGAACCCACCCTTCTTCACCTAATCACCCTACCACCCATAGTAAAATTCAGCATTTATCCCCTAAAAAATAATCTTTTCATTTCTTTTTAAACTGAGGTACGTGTTCCGCCGCCCTAATGCTCACTGGTAGTTCATTCCATACACTTGTACCCAGGTGTTTAATTGAGAATGGTGACCGGGTACCATGACGTAAATCCACAACGATATCACTACTATGCCTTGTTCCATAATTATGCAGATCACTAATGCTTGGTAAAACTCTTAAAGACATCCGGGGCTAGGCCATTCATACACTGAAACACAAATACAGCAGCCTGGTAATCTCTTATCTGACCGACATTAAGGAGCTTCAGCGAAGTAAAGCAAGCACAGGTGTCACGCACATACTGGACATATCTACCTATTGTTCTAACAGCTTTATTTTGTAGAATTTGCACTCTTGTATAGTTGGATAAGAAGTTGCTGCTCCGTAGGAGGCAGCCGTAGGAGATATATGGATAAACAAACGAATAATATATAGTTAGAAGTATCCTCTGTGGGAGAAAGTGCTGCACACGACGAAGTGTGCCAACCCCACGGGCAATTTTTGATGAAATAGCGTCACTGTGACATCTCCATGACAGGTGGTAATCCAGATAAAACCAAGATAGCGGAGATGATCAACTTGCTGAATTGCTTTGCCACATAAAGTTAAGAGTCCATACACATCTAGCGGTGTACCAACTCTGCAGAACGTCATTAAAAATGTCTTGTACACATTTACGCACAGTAGACTTAATGAAGTAAAGACCTCTAGCCTTTCCAGTGCAAGATTCGCTTTTCTCACCCGCTCCTCCACAGATGAGGCAAACACAGTTAAAACGGTCTCATCAGCAAACGAGGTAAGACACACATCTTTCAGGTAAAAACGCATGAGATCAGCATATATAAGGTAAAGAAGCGGACCCAGCACTGAACCTTGTGGTACTCCACACATCACTGGAAATGCTGTTGAGTTCACATCACTCAAGACTACTTTAAGAGATATTCCTGTTAGATAGCTTTCAAACCATTTCAGGCACCTTCCTCGGACACCTAACGACTCCAACCGACTTATTAGCGTTTGAAAATTAACTGTATCGAATGATTTACGAATATCAATAAATATAAACAATGGTGTTTCACTTCTATCTATACCACTATTCACTGATTCTGCGACATGTTGCAGAGCATTCGTCGTCGAGTGCCCTTTGTGAAATCCGAATTGGGTCTCAGTCAGTAAACTATTAGACTTTAGGAAGCTATGTAGACGATTATGAACCACTTTTTCTAGTAGTTTAGAAAACAATGGAAGAATAGAAATTGGTCTCCAATTCTCAATTTCCTTTTTAGGGCCACCTTTATGATGTGGTATCACTTTTGCAACTTTTGGCTGATCAGGAAAACTACCCTTTTCAAGTGACAGATTAATGATGAAGAGCAGGCATGGGAGTATATAATGCATTATTGCTTTAAACGCTCGAAAAGATAAACCGTCTACTCCAGCAGAATTTGATTTAAGAGATTTAACTATTTTAAGTAGTTCATCGGGTGTACACGGATCAAACGCTAATTCAAAACTTTTATCACATATGATATGTTCTTGAACCTGTTGACATCCATTTTTTACACTATTTTGCACTTCACAACCAATATTAGAGAAAAAACTACCAGATTTATTTACAATATCACTCTTATCTCCACGGGCAAAGCCCTTAAGTTGGTCCCAGTTTTGCTACTTTAGGCACTTCCAAGTAAGCTAGGACGATAAAATTTGGCGGGTGGATCAGGGACTGGAACAGATTGAATTAGAAATAGTCGTTTTCCCGATTTTATCATCTGGGGGGTGGAGGGCAGGTTAATTCGGAAAAAATAGAAAAAATGAAGTATTTTTAACTTACGAATGGGTAATGGGATCTTAATGAAATTTGATGTTTGGAAGGATATCGTGTCTCAGAGCTCTTATTTTAAATTCCAACCAGATCTGGTGTCATTGGGGAGGGTCGGAGGGGGGAACCTAAAAACCTGGAAAACGCTTAGAGTGGAAGGATCGGGATGAAACTTGGTGGGAAAAATAAACGGAAGTCCTAGATACGTGATTGACGTAGCCGGAACGGATCTGCTTTGTTTAGGGGAGCTAGGGGGGGGGGGTTAATTTTGAAAAATAAGAAAAATGAGGGATTTTTAACTTACGAAGGAGTCATCGGATCTTTATAAAATTTCATATTTAGAAGGACCTCGTAACTCAGATCTGTTTTTTAAATCCCGACCGGATCCAGAGTCATTAAGGGGGAAGGGAGTTGAGGGGGGACCAGAAATCTTAGAAAAAAGTTAAAGCTGAGAGATCAGGGTGAAACTTGGGGGGAAGAATAAAAACTAGTCCAAGATACGTGACTGACACAACGCGAACGGATCCGCTCTGGATCTGATGACATATAGGGGAGTTGGGGGGGACCTAAAATCTTGGAAAACGATTAGAGTGGGGGGATCGGGATCAAACTTGGTGGATATAATAAGCAGAAGTCCTAGATACGTGATTGACACAACTGGAACATATCCTCTCTATTTGAGGGAGTTGGGAAGGGGGGAGGATTAAATTTGAAAAATTAGAAAAATGAGGTATTTTTAACTTACGAAGGAGTGATCATATCTTAATGAAATTTCAAATTTAGAAGGACCTCGTAACTCAGATCTTTCATTTTAAATCCCTACCGGATACAGCGTCATTTGGGGTGGGGAGAATCTTGGAACACACTTAAAGCAGAGAGATTAGGATGAAACTTGGTGGGAGGAATAAAACATGTCCAAGATACGTGACTGAAAGAACAGGATTGGATCCACTCTCTTTGGTGGATTTGGGGAGGGGGGAGGGAGTAATTCGGAAAATTATAACAAAATGAGGTATTTGTAACTTACGAACGGGTGATCAGATCTTAATGAAATTTGATATTTAGAAGGATCTTGTGCTTTAAAGCTCTTATTTTAAATCTCATTGCGGGAAATCCCAAATCCACATTGGGGGGAGTCAGATGGGGAATCCGGAATTCTTAGAAAACGTGAAAATTGAGGAATCTTTATCTTACGAATAAGTGATCGGATCTTAACGGATCTTGGTATATTGAAGGGCCTTATATCTTGTATGCTCCATTTTCAATTTGTATTGGATCCACGGGCATAGGGGACTGTAGGGGGAGGGGAAGAGAAATCTTGGGAAACACTTAGAGTGGAGAGATGGAGATGAAACTTGACTGGAAGAATAACCACAAGTTCTAGATACATGATTGGCATAATTAGAACGGATATGTTCATTTTTGAGGAGCTGGGAGATGTTGATTTGGAAAAATTAAAAAAACTGATGATTTTTTAACTTATGAACGGGTAACTAGATCTTAATGAAATTTGATATTTAGAAGGAACTCATGTCTCAGTTCCAGACCAGATCTGTTGACATGTGGGGAGCTGGAGAGGGAAACCAAAAATCTTGGAACACGCTTAGAGTAGAGAGATCGGGATGAAACTTGGTGAGTAGAATAAGAAAATGTCGTAGATACGTGATTGACGTAACGGTACTGGATTTAATCTCTTTGGAGGAGTTAGGGAGTGGAGTTCAGTGCTTTGGCGAGTTTGGTGCTTCTGGACGTGCTAGAGCGATGAAAATTGGTAGGTGTGTCCGGGAGCTGCACAAATTGACTTGATAAAGGCGTTTTCTTCGATCAGACCATCTGCGGGGCTGTAGAGGGCTTTCCCCTTCTGTCTTTCTTTTTTGTTTTTTTTTTATATGGTTGTTTTTGTTTGTCCTATGTTAAAAACCAGCGTAGATCCATTTAAAGAATGTAATTCCTTTCTCCTGTGATTTTCATTTTCATTATATATATATATATATATATATATATATATATATATATATATATATATATATATATATATATATGTATGTATAAAAGGTATTAAAGGTCTAAAAGGTACATTTGGTGATATGAATATGGTTCAAAATTGCGCTCAAGGGTCTCTAATGGGCTAAATTGATTTTGCGATAAATTGTTCCAGCTATTTTAAAGCTGAAAAAATTATGACTCTTTATCCAAACTTTATCCCAACTACATGCTACGTAACTACGTGCCGACTTAATCACTGACAGAAGTTGCGAAAAGTCAGTTGTAGTTGGAGGATAAAACAGTCAGAATCGTTGTGACTACGTGAGAACGCTATTCAACAAGGCAACACTGATGAAAATGCTATAGCTACTGGACTAAAAACCTTAAAACTCTAACCAACAAAAAGAAAATTCACGGTACTCAGGTATATGGATAGACTTTAATTATGCCAAGGAACAGAAAGTGTTTTTATTTTGATTTTTTGCTAGTTGAAGCTTGTTTCTGATCTTGGTCGAATTTCAAGAGTTTCATTCGTAGATCAATTGGTAGATGTACATTACCGAAAGAATTTGCTATTGAAATTCTAATTTAAATAGCTTTTCAATAAACTTTCTTAGGGAATTTCACTTTCAATCATATATAACGGGAATTTACATGGCAACGTTGCTTGGTCGTTGTCACTTGAGAAAATTGATGATCTGTGTCAGAACGTGGATTCTGACAAAGTTTGAGAAAATTAGTTTAGATGGTAATGCTGTTTCTTCTCTTTTTGTTTGTTGTTTTTTTTTCTATCATTCCCCTTGCGTTTTGTCGTTTTGTAGCACGTTAAAAATTGATTATTAATATTGTTTGATAAAAATTGAGTGTGTATGGGTTTATAACGTTCATTTGAAGCTTTTTTGCAGGGTTTGCTCCCCCCCCCTCCACGATTATAGCCGTTTAAGCCACATCTTTCAACCACTGAATTCTCTACCAATGTAGGCTAGGTAATAAAGATTTATGTGCCTTTGTCTATTTGCAGTAATTTCCGAAAACTACTAAATACAATGATATTGAAACTTTTGAAACAAACAGTTGACATTTTTTTTCAGTGTTTAAAAACGCTTTTCTTGGGATAGCTTCAACTTAAGGCTCTAAATCAAGGCTCTAGTTAAATTTAGATCAAATTTAAGGCTCTTGAACATAACAAAAGGAAAAAATTGAAACACGAAGTTTTGGGGAGGTTTCGGGAACTAATAAAAGCAATGATATGGAAACTTTTGAAACAAACAGTTGAAACTTTTTTTCAGAGTTTAAAAACACTTTCTCGGAATGGCTTCAACGTAAGGCTAGAAATTAAGGCTATAGTCAAATTTAAGGCTCTCGAATATAATAAAAGGAAAAGATTTAAACACGAAAAAATTGAATATTTCTAAAAGCTTTTGACAAACATTGATTGACAATTAATCAATTGCTTTAACCATATCCATGTATTCTACATTTGGGGATGATCCTATCTACCTTTCACACGCACCCATAGATTTTTTTCCTTGGGGGATGGTGAACAATACATATTTTTGGATAGGATAATCTTGATAAGGCCAATTCTGTTTGACAATTTGAAAGGGATCACTCAGAAAATCAAGAGTTTCAGGGAGGTGGAAGCCCCTTATCCACCCATAAATCACTTAGTGTTGCAAACTCTTAACCGATACTTATATTTAGCTCAGAGGCACCATTTGGGGGGGGGCAGGGGTGGTCAAATGCCCACCCCAGATTTTCCAGGGGGCCCAAGCTTCCACCAAAAAGGGTCCTTTGCCGGCCATAATAATAACAATATTTGCTATTAACCATTGTAAACTTTGAAAGTAAGTTAGATACATAATATAATTCTCAGATTCTTTCAAATGCCCGTTTCCTAGATGATTATATTAATATTATAAATTCTGAATATTTGCAGTAATTCCTCAGAGTTGATAGACTAAAATAGGCCAGGTCCTGGCCTATCATTTCTCGATGGAATCGTTCCTTGTTATCTTCCGATTGCACTACATCAAAGCAATTACAAGAGCAACGAAATCGCTGTCTCACCAACTCCATTCCGTCGCCGTCGACTTGGTTATTTTTCGGTCACACACCCTGATTCAGGCCACAAGAAGCAAACTCACCGACCTGCGTTCAGATGCTTCATTTGTATCGCTTTTCAAGAAGGCTAAAGAGTTTGCAACAGAACTCGAAATTGAAGTGCCTGCTGTGAATGGACCCGCAACTAGACCCTGCTCTGTTGGTCAGAAAGGACGACCTTGAAGAATTCAAAAGATCACCAAGCATCGGAAACAATTTTTGACAACTTTGACGCTAGGAAAGAATTTCATCGAATCTGGAAATTGTACTGCTACTTTGGAGGGTGTAATGAAGCAAGAATACTTCAAAACTTTTGACCGTCTACTAGCAGAATTTGACAAAAGGTTCACAGATAACTTGCCAGTGCTGAGTGCGCTCGATGCCTTGGATCCAAGCTCAACCAAGCTTATGGACACAGAGCTGCTCAAGCTTTTCTCTTCTCTTTAGGGCGAGCTGGATATAGACAACATTCTTCTCGAATCTCAAGCTGGTATGGCCAAGCGTTTCTTGCTCAATGAGAATAAAAAGCCCGAAAACTTCCTAGACATTGTCGACCATCTTCAGGCATTACCAGTGGCTTACTCAGAAGTAATTAAAGTACTTCGTATTGCTGCCACACTTTCTGAGACAACAGCGAGCAATGAGCATTTCTTTTCTAGCCTAGAAATAGTGTAAAACTACCTGTGGTCTACATCAGGAGATGATCGTCTCAGTCACCTCCTTTTGATATTTGCAGAGAAGGATTTAGTAAAAAATTTGGACTAGAACCAGCTTGTTGACGATTTTGCAAAGATGAAAGCTCGGCGGTTCCCCTTGTTACCTTGAATGTTGTTATATTTTTTTTCTTGTTATGTTTTTCCTTTTTGTAAATATATTTGATCTGGAAGATTTCTGCTGAAGGGACACTGAGATTTTGGTTACAACCCTTAGCATAACAATGAAGGTTATTTTCACCAACGTATTGTTTACTTAAATAAGAAAGTCTCTCGCTGAGGAATGCCAGTCTGTAGTCTGGTTGAATTTTCCACTTTCAGTTTAATCACTTAACCTCGTTGATTGCATTCTTCGTTGTTATAATTAATCTTAGAGGTCAGTGTAGGTTGAGTTCCATATTTGGTTACAGTACATTTCCAAGTAGCACACGGGTGCTGAAAATGCATTTTTACTTAGAATATTCGATCAATGTGCTGCCAAAACCTGGATTTTTCTTACGCAACACAAAGAGAATCGGGGGGGGGGGGCAGATGGAGTCCATGACGACCCCAAGATTTGGCCCAAATGGCGCCTCTGATTTAGCTCTTCTAACAGTTGTATGAGGGGTGAAATACAGCTAACTGAGTCCTGAAGCCAAGCGAGTATTTTGCAGTATAAAGTCAGTAGGACTGCAGTAGTATGGCATAAACAAACTTTCGGATGGGAGAAGGTGAATGTTGCATACTCTCCGCTTCTTTCAGCCAGATTCATCATTAATGCTGCAGTACATGTCCCCTCTCAGCTTCCCCCTTGGCATCATCGCACCAGAAACCCTAGAATTGACTCCTGGAGTTTGAAAATTACCTTCTCCTTTGTATCTTTGTTAAAAAATAACGAATTCTATAAGAATTATTCAAAAGATTTTCATGTATAAATCAGGGTGTAGGGAGTGTTCATATTAGGAGGGAGGGTACACTGAATATCATTTTTATGCTTATAATTTCCTCCAGAAGCGAAGCTGGGCCTCCTAATGCTGCCCGATAAAACTGATAACAAAAGAAAAAGAGAATGGGTTGGTACTGCTTATACGTGCACTGCTGCGCACTGAAAAAAATGTCTGATGCAATAATAAACGAAAATAAAGATCAGAGATACAGAGTTGAAGGGTCTAATGACTTACAAAAAACACTTGCATAGTTTCCGACATCTTTACTGGCTTTTACTGGATTTTATGCCACAATTGGTTGACATCGAAAATTGTGATGGTTCTGCTCTTGTAACATCATGTTTTTTTTGTACTTGTTTACATAATGGTACACACTCGAGAAGTGAAGTTAGGTAATCTTAATAAAATATACGAAAAATATGATGAAAATATAATAATTTAAGAAACAGCTTTTGGTTTTATATTTGCAGATTAGGAGGGGGGGTAAAGTATAGTGGGTCTCTAGGCAAAATTTGTTAGCTAAAATTGTTCTGCACATTATTCTCTTAGTTTTGTTTTCTTGTGACACCCCCAAAAGAACTAGTATTCTATGTTTCTTGTGACACCCCCAAGAGAACTAGTATTCTATGTCGCAAAGAGCGCATGAACCTAAAATCTGGTTCAAGACCAATCTTATTTGACAACAAAAATCTTAACTCGCTCACTATAGCGGTAAGAAGTGCAAAGACAAAAAATATACAGGAAATATTAATTATTACTTTTTTGTAGATGGTGAACTGCTTATTATCTACTTTTTTTTATAGCGGGGCGGCTTTTATAACTTACTATTTTTGTATCAATATTTTTATACCATTTTAATTTCGACAGATTTATTAGAACTTTAACCCTCACCAGATTTTAGATTAAACTTACGACCATTTTGACTACCTAAATACGACACATAATTGTCGAGGCTCCCTTTAAATTACAGGTATTTCTTTGTTCGCAAGTTTATTGAAGTAGCCTATTATGTGCCCCCCCCCCCTAAAGAAAATCCTAAATCTTCCCTTTCCCCCAGAAAACTTTCTTTCCAAAAAAGTTTCAATGTGGAAAACCCCCCAGCAGAAAATTCATCTACCCCCCCCCCCTGAAAAAAAATTTGCACACTTTTCAACAACAAATACTATGCATAAACAATGGGTGAATCCTATAAATGAAAGAACTTTGACCAATGGCTGTGGGGGTCATGCTATTTCCTATGGCATAGTTATTGGCCTTTCAACGAATTTGAATAGAATGTACAATTTTGAGTGAAAAAAAGGGGATGGGGGCTAATTGCCCTCCAATTTTTTTGGCACTATAACCTTTAATTTACGTTCAAATACGTTCAAATTTTTTCAACTTTCCCTTTCCCGATATTCTAGGACCATTGGTTTGATTCATTCACCCCATGGAAAAACAATCAAAGAGGAAACAAAAACAAACAAGGATTTTACTGTTTTAAAATGTAGAGTTAAGAGAAAGAGTCAAACTTTAGCGTAAAGAGCGGGGCGTTGAGAAGGAAAAGCCCCTTTCATATACGGAGTAATTTCTGTTCGTTTTAAGTTTTAATGTCGCTCCTTACTTTCATTTAAAAAACTTGTTTTTTTTTATTTAATGTCGGTACAGGCCGATATCGCGGAAAGCAGAGGTAACTGTCTTCACTGAACGGGCAATACCAGATTCAGTTTGACTAATCAGTAGAAGGTCATCCGCATAAACCAGATAAGAGCTATCAGATGGTCCTAGTAGGCACGTAGTCGATATATTTGATAATACATCTTCAATACAAGCATTAAAAATATACGGCGAAAGAACTCCCCCTTGTCTTACACCGCAACGAACAGGGATATGACCAAAATAAGAATTATTTAATGACTTAAGGCAAAGGTAAGAATGGGAGTACCAAAAACGAAGCACGTGAATTACCGACTGATCTACTCCTCTCTGGCATAGTGCTGTCCATGCTTGAATATGACAAACTCTGTCAAATGCTTTAAACAAGTCTAGGGTTGCGAAATGAAGTACGCGACGAGTGCAGTGGGCATCTTTTAATAAAGAAGTAAAAGCACAGTGAAGATGCTGACAGCCTAGCCCAGATCTGAAACCAAATTGATTATCATAATTTAGAGCAAGCTTAGTGATATAAGGTAGTAGGAGGTGTTCAAAAAGCTTGCTAAGAGTACAAGCTTCCTTTATGGGCCTATAAGAACTACAAGAAACCGAGTCTTTTCCTTTCTTTAGAAGTGACGTAACGCTACCGCATAAGAACGAGTCGGGCACACACAAACTACTAAAACACATTTGAAAAAAAGATTTGGAGATGAGATACCAGTTCAAAAGAATTGGGAACAAGATTCGAAAGAATAATCCCATCAATATCCAAAGATTTTTATTTTAAATCCTTAATACCTTTAACAATAGCCCACTTTTCAACTGGAGTCACATATCTCTGACATAAACGTGACGGCAAATTTTTTTCGAGCAAACGTGAGAAACACTTGCACTACATAGTTAACTTTCGAAAATATTTTTGAATAATATTCGATCCAAGATGGACCAGGTATAATATCACAAGAACTTGCATCCGGAAACTTGGCAGAATTTGTCACTTTTCGCCACTCACTAATATATTTCGGAAAAGTTTCACCAGAGTAACGAACGGCACGAAGATGGCGTTTATATTCGAGTTTCGTCTTTTGTTTTAGATCAAACACAGTGCCCCGAGAAGGTCGACCACAGGCAGACCAGATTCTTAACCAGAATTTGGCCTTATTCTTGACTTTTTTTTTAGCAAAGGATCACACTTCCAAATTGGTTTTTAAACCCCTCATATAAATAATAAAAATATACGAATATAGAAGTTCGTTAAATAAGATAATTTGTAAGTTACATATATTTTTTATTAATAAAAACGTTCGTTAAAAATTAAAAATTCTAATTGCCCTTTTAAGTAACCGAAAAATTGAGGTCAACTAGGCCTCCTCACCCACCCTATTTCTCAAAATCGTCTGATCAAAACTAAGAGAAAGCCATTTAGCAAAAAAAATTAATACGCCAATTGCGTTTTAATTATTCATTTGTATTTCAATGAGTCAATTCTAGAGTTTCTGGCGCGATGATGCCAAAAGGCACGTGAAGGGGGGATATGTACTATACAATATTCACCTTCTCCGAAAGCTTATTTATTCTATACTACTAGCCTATTTACTACTACTAGCCTATACTACTAGCCTATTTATTCTATACTACTGTATTCCTACTAGCTTTATATTGCAAAATACTCGTTTGGCATCAGGACTCAGTTAGCTGTTGTTCAACCTCGTACATTTGTCAGTAGAGAGTATTGGCTAAGAGTTTGCAACACAGAGTGATTTATGGGCGGATAAGGGGCTTACATCTCCCCAAAACTCTTGAATTTCTCGGTAATCCCTTTCAAATTTTCAAACAGAATTTGCTTTATCATTATTATCCCATCCAAAAATACGTATTCTTCAATCTCCCCCAAGTACAAAATCTATGGTCGGGTTAGTGAGGTAGATAGATTCATCTCCAAATGTAAAATACATGGATATGGTTAAAAGCAATGGATTAATTGTCTATGTCAAAAGTTTTTAGAAAGATTCAATTTTTTCTTGTTTAAATTTTTTCCTTTTATTATGTTCAAGAGCCTTAGATTTTGCTATAGCCTTAATTTTGAGCCTTAAGTAGAAGCCATCCCGAGAAAGCAGTTTTCAAACACTGAAAAAAAGTTTCAAGTGTTTATTTCAAAAGTTTCAATATCATTGTTTTTAGTAGTTTTCGGGCATTGCTGCAAGTAAACGAAGGCGTATAAATCTTCTTCACCAAGTCTCCATTGGTAGATATTTTAGTGGTTTAAGGATGGGGCTTAAACGGCCAAATTATACCCATAATCGTGGGGGCAAACCCTGCAAAAAGGCTTCAAATGAACGTTGTAAGCCCATACACAATCTACTTTTACTAAGTGATAATAAGAATGTATTTTTAACGCGCTCAAACTGCAAAATACAAGGGGAATGCTTGAAAAAAAGAAACAACAAACAAAAAGAGAAAAAAACAGCATTACCATAAAAAACTGTATTTGATCTTTCGAATGACGCCGAAATATCCGTAACACCGCATTCACTAACCGTTAAATAAACACTGAAGTGACGCTGAAATATCCCTACTGAAACTGAAACTGATCCGTACTTTTAAACTGAAAGTAAGGAGCAATATCAAAGCTTACAACTAGAAGAAAATATTGCGCGTTTAGGACTTATACGGCTAAAACATACCCGTAAATATGGGGGAGGATGAACCCTGAAAAAAAAAGCTTCAAATGAACGTTATAAGTCCATACACACTCAATTTTTATTAAATGATATTATTAATCTTTTTTTAATGCGCTACAAAACGACAATACACAAGGGGAATGCTAGAAAAAAAAGACTCAACAAGTAAAAAGAAAAAACAGCATTACCATCTAAAACTGTGTTTGATCTTTTGAATGACGCTGAAATATCCGTTTTCAATTAAATGAAAAATAAGTTTTTTCAACTAAAAGTAAGAAATATCAAAGTTTAAAACTAAAAGAAAATATTGCTTATATAAGAGGGCTGCTCTCGCCTAAATACCTCCCTCTTTACGCTAAAGTTTTTTTTATAACATTTAAAAAAACCTGTTATTCTAATTAAACGGCCCACGAGTATCAAGAGTCGTTCGTAAGAAATTTGGACAAAAATAAAACTTTACGGTAAAGAGCGGGGTATTGAGGAGAGGATGGCCCCCCTCATATGTGTAATAATTTCTGTTCGTTTTGCGTTTGACGTTGCTCCTTCTTTCAGTTGAAATTTTTTTTTTAATTCAATTTCTGATCGCTTTTGAATAGAGTATTTTGAAAATTCATTCTCATGTATAATACCATCCCCTGTCACCAGGAACATTACTTTCAGACACTTCCATTTTAACTTAAAATTACCCCGAAAAATTTCCTAGGGCCCGTTTCTAGATGAAATTTTGTCTTAGCACACTTTCATTTGAAAAAAACTTTCATTTAAAAAGATTATTTTAAAATCACCTCGAAAAAATTCGCCTCTGTGGAAAATTTTACCGCATATAACCAACTCCCAAGTAGAAAGTTGCTCCCACAAAAAATTCTCTTTGGCAAATTTATCCCGTGGGAAACTCCCCCACGGTAAATTTCTCCAGTAAAAAGTCCTCCCTCGTGCCAAAATATACTCTAAACGCCTCCAACCCGGTAAATGTTTTCCCCATGACAATTCACCTTAAAATCTTCAAATGTAAAATTGAGTCGGCAAAGCAAAAGTATGAATACAAAAAAAAAGAAAAGGAAGTATAAGAATTTTGGCAAATTTCTAAAGCGCAAAACTTTCACTCGAAAGCTCATCCCAAGCCAGTGGCGAATCCAGGGTGGGCGTGCCCCCTTTGGCGAGGCGTTCGCCAACGCCTCGCTCTTTACGCTAAATTTTTTTACTGTTTTAAAAAGTAGAGCTAAGAGAAAGAGTCAAACTTTAGCGTAAAGAGCGGGGCGTTGATGAGGTTGATGAGGAAGCAGCCCCTTTCATGTACGAAGTAATTTCTGTTTGTTTTAAGTTTTAATGTTGCTCCTTACTTTTCCTTAAAAAAACTGTTTTTTTATTGAATTACCACAAAAGCCAGCTGAGAGGTGAAAATCTTTATTTCATAATCACAAGGAAGGTAAATTTAAAATCCTAACTTCTTTAGGCTGTCGAAATGATATTTCGGGATTTTGATTTCCCAACGGGGTTAAGAAGCAAAATATTCACTTGTTTTTACTGTCAAAAATTTGTTTTCGAGTCTTGCTTTGGCAGTGGTGCGAATAAATTGATATCTTTACTTTTTTTGGTTTTTTGGGTTTGATTTTTTTTGCAAAACAGGGTGGTTTTTACAACAGTGTTGTTTTTTTGGGGATTTATATAATAGAAAGTAAATGTATGAGGAGACAAAATTATTAATTTAAGTTTTAGATTTTGATAAGTAAATGGTGGGCACTTTACTGCCTATTTTTTACGCTAAAGGTTAACTCTTTCTCACAACTCTATTTTTTAAATCTATAAAAACTTTAGCATAAAGAGCGATGCGTTGAGGAGGGGACAACCCTTTTAATATACGGATAATTTTTGCTTTAAACTTTAATGTCGCTCCTTACTTGCAGGTAAAAACTTGTTTTTTTTTTAAATTTAATTTCTGAATGTTTTTAATTAATGCATGTTTTGATTATGACTCACCGCACATGAATAATTAAAACGAAATTTGCACAATTTTTTTTTTTTCTTTTTTTTTTGGCTAAATGGCTATCTCATAGTTTTGATCGGACGATTATGATAAAAAAAAGGGGTGGACGAGGAGGCCTAGCTACGCTCCGATTTTCGGTTACTTAAAAAGGCAACTAGAGCTTTTTTTTACGAACGTTTTTATTAGTAATAAATATACATAACTTATGAATTAACTTAAGTAACTTAATTCTATATTTGTATATTTTTATTACGTATATGAAGGGGCTCTCCTCCTCGTCAATACCTCAATGTTTACACTAAAGCTTCCATATGGTTCCAATTCTTTAAGAATGACCCTGAATCACAAAGGCTGTTGAATAAATAGTTGAAGTTTCTAAGAATATTTTAGCGTAAAGAGTGAGGTATTGTGGAGGGAACGATCCCCCTTATATACGTCATCATTTATGTTCGTTTTAGGTTCTAATTATGCTCCTTACTTCCACTAGAAAAAACTTTTCTTTTATTTATTTTCTCTTTGTTTGTTTTTTTAAATAATGCTAGAAAATCCTGTAGCCCCTTCATGGAAATTTTCTCCCCTCATGATAAATTTCTTGATGGAAAGATCCTCCCACGCAACCCCTTCCCCTGATCCTCCTTTAACGTCAAAAAGTTTCCCTGAAAGTTTGTAACTGGCAGCCCCTCCCCCGGAGACTGTAGGGGATTAATGCAACCCGAAAGACATAATTATTAGTTTTTTTTACTATAGTGAACAAAATGGCTATCTCAAAATTTTGACCAAGTGAATTTTGGAAAAAATGAGCGTGAGAGTGTCCTAAGTGTCCTCTAATTTTTTGGTCACTTGAAAAAGGCACTAGAACTTCTAATTTCCGTTAGAATGAGCCCTCTCTAGGACCACTGGGTCGATACGATTACCCCTGGGGAAAAAAAACAACAACAAATAAACACACATCCGTGATCTGTCGTCTGGAAATAAATACAAATTCTACATTTTTCTAGATAGGAGCTTGAAACTTCTACAGTAGGGTTTTCTGACACTCTGAATCTGATGGTGTGATTTTTGTTGAGATTCTTTTATTTTTAGCGGGTGTTCCCCCCTATTTTCTAAAATAAGGTAAAAAGAATCGTAAAAATTCAATTCTTTTGATGTAAAAATTGGTATCAAAATTCCATTTGTTACAGTTTTGGTTATTATTCAACCGGGTCGCTCCTTACTACAGTTCGTTACCACGAACTGTTTGATTTTAGGATAAATAGATGAGAAAATACTAACAAAGAGCTCCAAACTAATAGGAGACTATTGATGGGACTAGCCATTATAAACATTCACCGAAAAATTGATGTAGACATCGAGCGTGTAATAAATGGATATGGCGGTTGGGGAAATACAGAAATAAACTTTTTTATTATAAAATTGTGAATTCTTTTACTTAAGCAAAATATATAGAACTTTAAAAAGTGGAATGATATGCTATGTTGTTATGAAAAGTAAAATTTCAATTAGTTAATTTTTGATATTTTGTCAAAGTTGACACTGTTTATTAAAACACTATTTTTAAAAAAGAAGAAATGATTAATTGATGCTTTATTGCCTATACTTAAAACCCTCATTTTAAATACAAATTGTCACAAAGAGCTCATGACCACAAAAGACTATTCAAGACCAATCTTTTTTTTACAATAAAAAGTTTAACTCACTCGCTATAGCGGTCAGAAGTGCAAAGGCAAAAAATCATGCAGAAAATATTAAATACAATATTTTTTTTATACACGATGAACAGATTTTTTTTTTTATTTCGGGGTGGCTTTTATAACTTACTATTTTCGCATTAATTGGTTTATACTATTTTAATTTCAACAGATTCATTCAAACTTTAACCCTCACCAGATTTTAGATTAAATTTACGACCATTTTGACTAGGCTACCTACCTACGATACATAATTGTCGAGGCTCCCTTTAAATTGCAGATATTTCTTTGTTCACAAGTTTATTGAAGTAACCTATTATGGGCCCCTCCCTAAAGAAAATCCTGGATCTGCCCCTGCCCACAGAAAACTTTCCTTCCCATGAGAAATTTCCTTGTGGAAAATCTTCCATCAGAAAATTCACCTTACCCCCCCCCCCCCCCCCACCACTCCAAATAAATGTACGCACTTTCCAATAACAAATATTATGCGTAAACAATGGGCGAGTCATATAGCTGAAAGACCTTTGCCAAGGGCCTTTGGAGGTCATGTTATTATCTATGGCAGAGTTATTGGCCTTTCAACTAATCTGAACAAAA
This sequence comes from Artemia franciscana, assembly GCF_032884065.1. Lineage (NCBI taxonomy): Eukaryota > Metazoa > Arthropoda > Branchiopoda > Anostraca > Artemiidae > Artemia > Artemia franciscana. The sequence goes on from NW_027062709.1 coordinate 360,539, forward strand.
CTACTGTCTTCAAATTTTGATAAGAAAACTTTGAGTGAAAGAGGGGGTACATATTTTATTTACAGTTCGTTAACACAAACTGTTTGATATCATGAGTATGGTAAGATCGAGACAAATAAAGTACGTATTTAGGCACCGAAAGTACATCACTCGAATTGATTTTAGTCGCTTCTTTTTCTGATTAGCTTGATTTGATTGGTCCCTCCCCCTCCCCCTTGGTACTCATGACTAATCTGTCTCCCTGATAGCCCCTTTACATTATTAATTGAAAGAAAATTTTTCCACAAAACAAATTGTTCGAAGACAAGTAAAGAACTCAATTATACCAAGAATGTGCAAAAATAGAATAAAATAATATACCAAGCGTAAACTATCCCAAATCAGCATTGATAAATAAATGAAACCCAAAAACGAATAGAATTCACAATAAATAACCGAGTCGAACTCAAAATGACCAGAAATTAGCATGTTCAGGGCTCGAAACACTTATGCTTTCCCAGGGCTAGAACAAAATGTGAACTTTACTGAAAAAACAACAACAAATGAATGTGCATTGTCAGTTTAATATACACATGCTGATATTTATTGCTCAAAATGTTAATAATATTTGACTTATTGAAGTTATAAAAGTGAAAAAATTTAAAATTTATTTTTTGAATAAGGGATTTGTTAAACCAAAACTGGAGACGACAACAGGCGCTTAGAGCATTTAGAGCGTCTAGGGTCATGACTTGATTCCGGTTCTCGCCGAATTGGACAAGAATTGAAACTGTGATTTTGATTTCCTTGGTAATAGTAACTATTGTACAGTTATTGTTGCTAATTCAGTAACTGATCAGCCGCTCCTGTAAATATTCTGTTTCTTATAGGGATTGGCAGTCTTTGCATCCGGACCACTCCCATATCATCATTCTGAGAGAATTTGTTGTTCCTAAATCACCAAATTTGAATGTTTGTTGAAACCATTCTTTTTTTATGTATTTGAACATATGTTCTTTACTCGACAACGGTATGTTTAGTCGGGTTGTACAGTTTCTAAAAAGGGTATTTTCTTCAGAATTTCAGCAAATTTAGGGAAAAGTGGTCAAAACTTATTTTTCGGATTGGGACATTAGAGCTTATTTTTACCATAAATTAAAAAAAAAGTCAGAAAGAGGCAAATTACATGGAAATATAAGAAATCCTGGGAAAGAAAAAAATTAATTACACTGGATAATAAGTTCTGCATTGATATTATTCCACTAATAATGCCTTTAAAATCATATCATCAAGTAAAAATGTAAAACGCGAAATAGCATATTTATGCTAAAGCTCGTTCAATTTATAATAATCTAAATGTATGCCCCTTGCTCTATCACACTCTGTCTGTCTGTGTGTCTGTCTGCCTGTCTGTCTGTCTCTGCATCTGTTTCTGTCTCTCTCTCTCTCTCTCTCTCTCTCTCTCTCTCTCTCTCTCTCTCTCTCTCTCTCTCTCTCTCTCTCTCTCTCTCTCTCTCTCTCTCTCTCTCTCTCTCTCTCTCTCTCTCTCTCTCTCTCTCTCTCTCTCTCTCTCTCTCTTAAACCTAGAAAGAGCAACTTAAAGTAATAACTATAAAATATCGTTAGGAACTTACTCGTGCAAGAATTGAGTGATTTCTTCTTTGAAAATTTCTAAAATTGCAGCCAAACATCCCCCCCCCCTTAAGATAGTAAATAAACGAAAACCTCATAAGTTACCGAAACTAAAAGAAACAGAATCTTAACAACAATGAACATACCAAAGAATCAAATTTTGAAGATCATTTAATATATATATAAATATATAATATATATATATATATATATATATATATATATATATATATATATATATATATATATATATATATATATATATATATACTTTAATTGAATAGTTAAGTTCTAGGGATGGTTAGGGGTTAGGTTAAATTAGGTTAGGTATTTAATATGATAGGTTCTGGGTGGCCAGCTTTCCATGTTCCTTTGTTGTAGTTTCTATATCTTTGTTTCTAAAGTACTATATTTACACAGTATTTTGGCTATTATGATTATGATAATATTAATGCCATTAGGATTAACCTAACTTCACATCTTGGGTGTTTTCTATTTTACGAGCAATTACCAAATATCCCATGGAAAATACCCCCTTCCCTGCGAAACATTCCTTTCGGATGATTCCGAATGTAGAAAAGAATTGTTTGCTTCTGCAAAAAAGTTAGTAAACTCGTTTTTTTTTCTTAGAAGAACGCTTTTCTTGAGTAGACGCCATTCCACCCTTTCGGTAGCAATGTTTTTCAAACAAAAGAAAAAATGTTCTTACGCCACAGTTAGCAAGTGGAAAGATGAATATATTAAGGAAATTTTCGCAGCATTCCTCTAAGGTCTGAGCTCCTGCGACAATGAAATGTTCCCTGCCTAAAAGATGCAAATATCCTAGTGAACCCACATGTTTGACCCACCGATTCGGCTTGTTTAGTCCTAGATTGCCTAAAATTCACTTTGGCAGAGACCGTAATACTTCCGGGCCATCACTGATGTTGTTTTCAATAATTTAATATTTACTATGAAAATACTCATAATATTTCAATATTGCTACTACAACAACTAACAATTCACCACATTACAAACCCGCCTGATGTCAACACAGCTACGCACGTGCCTCCTCCATCCCAATCTATTTAAAGCCTCCCGAGAATAGATTTTCCCAGGAAGTTACCATTTCCTTTAATTCTTTCCTTTTGACATCCTCCCATTATAACCGCGGACAACCTGCTTTACGTTTAGCCCTATACGGTCGGCTGAAAAGGAGAATCTTTGGCAATATGTCATACTTCATCCGCAGAATGTGCCCTAGCCATCTCAACCTTTCTTTCCTTATAGCCCTAGGAAGGGGATTTGGCCCACACTTTTTCTACAATCTACAGTTTGAAATAAGGTCATCCAACTAGGTACCCAGAAGAATCCATAGGTAGTTTCTCTGGAAAACATCTAGCAAATCTTCCAACTTCCAGTTTTCAACCAATTGAGCCTTCTCTAAAGTTTCCTCAACCCTCCCTTCCATAAAAATCTTAAATGCGTACGGAGCACAACCTACAATTCTTGCCCTCAGGCTCTGAAGGTTTGTTCCAGCCCTAAGAGCCATGTTATATGATATTTGGACTGTTTAAAATAAAATGGCTATCTCTAAATTTCTATTAGATGCATTTCAAGACAATACAACGTGTGTGTGTGTGGGGGGGGGGGTAGCTGCCCTCCGACCACTTTGACTCTTAAAAAGGGCACTAGAGCCTATAATTACCAAACAGGTGAGCCACCTCCGAAGTTTATATGATCGTCCTTTCTATATAAACCTTAAATGCCCCCGGGGCATAACATATAATCCTTGTCCTGCGGGCCGTAGGGGGTTGTCAAACTCGATGATAGAATCCCCGGACCTTTCTACTACGCTGAACAAAATGGCTACCTCAAAATTTTGATCGGAAGTATTTGGGGAAATTATGGACGAGTGCTGGTGGTCATATGCCCTTCTTTCACTATTGACTACTAAATAGTTCACTAGTCCTTTCAATTTCCAATCGAACAAACCGATTTTGAAGTTTTATGACAACAATTTCTATAAAAAAAAACCTTATATACTCCAAGGGCATAACTTGCAGCCCTTGCCCTGAAGGCTGTGGGGGGGGGTTGTAATTCTCGCAGGTATGTTATCGGACCTTTTAACCAAGCTGAACAAAATAGCCGTATCATAATTTTGATCGCAAGTGTTTGATCAATTGTGGGCGTTGGAAAAGGGGCATTTGCCCTACGATTACTTTTGACTATTAAAAAGGGTACTAGTCCTCTCAATTTCCTATCGAATATGTCGTTTTTGACGTTTATATGACTACGCTTTCTATAAAAATCCCTAATCCCCCAAGGTCTAATTTAAAACCCTTTCCCTGAGGGCTGTGGAGGGGTGTCATCCTTAAAGACATAATTCCCTGACTTTTCAAGTATTTGAAGGAATTGGCTATCTCAAAATCTTTATTGCACGTGTTTGGGGTAAGGATAGGCAGGGGCGGATCCAGGGCGTGCGGGTGCCCCCCTGATGTGGTGGTGAATTTGTGATTGGGACCGCTGGCTCTGGTTCGGGTTCGGACGAAAGCTATTTTTCAAAATTGGTTTTTAATAGTTGACTTTTTTAATTTTTTATTTTTAATTTTTTTTTTGAAAGTTTTTAATTATTAAGACTGTTTCTTTTTGCAAACAAGTTTGAGACAAGGTTTTAGTCACTTTGTACGGTCTTTATTAGACTAATTAAAAAAACAATTTTTTTTTTAAACGAAAATAAGGAGCGACATTAAAACTTAAAACGAACAGAAATTACTCCTTATATCTTCGTTGACAGAATTCCCCTCCCTGTAAAATTGACTGAAGAGGGTTTTTAAAGAGTGCGTAATTCCAAAGCTCCGAAAACCATTCGTTGCTGTTGCTGAAGAAAGCCAGGACACTTTTCACTGAAATTTCTGAAAACCAGAAACGAAGCAAGAAAGACATCTGTATCATTACTGAGGATACGGAAACGCTTTGCATCTGAACTGGAACCAATCTGCCAAATGTAGAAAAGAATTGTCTGCTTCTGCAAAAAAGTTAGTAAACTGTTTTTTTTTCCTTAGAAGAACGCTTTTCTTGAGTAGAAGCCATTCTACACTATTGGTAGCAATGTTTTTCAAACAAAAGAAAAAATGTTCTTACACCACATTTAGCAAGCGGAAAGAGGAGTATATAAAGGAAATCGCCGCAGCATTCCTCTAGGGTCTGAGTTCCTGCGCCAGTGAAATGGTCACTGCCTAAAAGATGCAAATATCCTAGTGAACCCACATGTTTGACCCATCGATTCGGCGTGTTTAGTCCCAGGTTGCCTAAACTTCACTTTGGCAGAGACCGTAATGCTTCCAGGCCATCACTGATGTTGTTTTCTATAATTTAGTATTTGCTATGAAAATATCTATAATATTTCAATATTGCTACTGCAACAACTAATAATTCACCATACTACAAAGCCGCCTGATGCCAACACAGCTACGCATGCGGCTCCTCCATCCCAATCTATTTGAAGCCGCCCGAGAATAGATTTTCCCAGGAAGTTCCCATTTCCTTTAATTCTTTCCTTTTGACATCTTCCCATTACAACCGCAGAGAAACTACTTTCTGTTTAGTCGTAGACGGTTGGCTGAAAATGAGAATCTATGGCAATCTGTAATCCTTCATCCGCAGAATGTGCCCTAGCCATCTCAACCTTTCTCTCATTATAGCCCTAGGAAGAGAATTTGAACCACACTTTTTCTACATGCTACAGTTTAAAATAAGGTCATTCAACTAGGTACCCAGAAGAATCAAAGGTAGTTTCTCTGGAAAACATCTAGCAAATCTTCCAACTTCCAATTTTCAACCAATTGAGCGTTCTCTAAAGTTTCTACAACCCTCCCTTCCATAAAAACCTTAAATGCGTACGGAGCACAACCCACAATTCTTGCCCTCAGGCTCTGGAGGTTTGTTCCAACCCTAAGAGCGATGTTATATGATATGTTATATGATTAAACTGTTTAAAACAAAATGACTATCTCTAAATTTCCCATTAGATGTATTTCAAGATAATACAACGTGTGTGGGGGGGGTAGCTGCCCTCCGACCACTGACTCTTAAAAAGGGTACTAGAACCTTTAATTACCAATCAGGTGAGCCACCTCCGAAGTTTTTATGACCTTCCTTTCTATATCAACCTTAAATGCCAACGTGGTATAATGTATAATCCTTGTCCGTATAATATAGGGATTATACGTTATAATTCAAGGATTATAACGTATAATCCTTGTAGCTTTCAAGCTGAAAATAGCTTGAAAGCTATTTTTTCGTAATTGGTATTTAATATTTGGGTTTTTAATAAGTTTTTAATTATTAAGACTATTTCTTTTTGCAAACAAGTTTGGGACAAGTTTTTAGTCACTTTTTGTGGTCTCTATTAGAATTTACTAATTTCGCATACCGCCAAAAAGTATTTAATTAAACTTAATATTATCAAGGAAATCTGTACGCATTACCACAAAAGCCAACTGGGAGGCAAAAATCTTCATTTCGTAATAACAAGGAGGTGAAATTTAAGATCCTAGCTTCTTTAGGCTGTCAAAATTATATTTCAGCATTGTTGTTTCTTAGGAAGTTTGTACAATAGAAAATAAATGTCTGAAAAGTGCAAAAATTATTAATTTAACGATTTTGGTGAAGAAATGGTGGCCACTTTACTGCCTATTTTCATCTAATTAAAGCTCTGCAATATATAACATATAACCTCCTCTGTTTATCCTAAAACACTAAAATAAAGCCCAATTATTTAGAACTTTAATAAAAGTTCGTGTAATCATTTAAGAAAAATAAATTTTCGAAAAATTATTTATAAAAGAAGGCAATTAACTGTTTTTCAATTTTTTTATTATTTAGATGCTATAGATGGTTATCTGAATTTTCAGTTTAAATCAGTGGAATGGCATCGATTTTTTTTCAAATATTTACTAATAGAATGTTGATAAAAAGTGGTGATTCACACAACTTGAGTTACCCAAGGAAACAGAATGTAACTACAATATTACTTCAGAATTTTTCACCTTCTCAATACCAACCAGTCACACAATATAGTTATGTTTTATTTAAGGATTAAACATATTGTCAATAAAATTACCTTAACTGCTATATATACCGCTGAGGATTTTTATACTTATTTTGATACATACCATCCAATCATATTTCCGTGATTAGATGTTTGTAAGTCAAAATTTTTACTGGAAAATTCTCTTACTTAACGTGAAATCTGAGTTAAAATTTCAAATTTTTATTTTGGTGCTCAACACACGTATCGAGATATAAATGTTAGAATTAAATATATGAAAATCTAAAGATTAAAAAAAATAAAATAGAAATTTACCACAGCTAGAAACCCTGAGAATTCAAAATCACCAATCCATACCTATCAAATACAAAAATAACAAGCATATAATTATTTGTTTTTTAAGTAGCATTTCGAATTATATAATTAGTTTAAAGCAAATATATACATGCTTAATTAGATATAATAACTTTCTGACGAATTTGGTCTTGAATTGAATATTTTAGGATGAATAGAAGAAGAAATAGTAACGAAGAGCTCTAAATTGACAGATCTCTAGAATAACAGGACTAACCATTATAAAAATTCACCAAAATATTGAGGTAGGCATCGACCGTGTAATAAATAGATATGGCGGGAGGGCAAATAGAAAAATAGACTTTTTCTTATAAAAATGTGAATTCTGTAATTTAAGTGAAATATAACGGAATTGAAAACGTGTAAAGATAGGCCTCGTTGTTATGAAAGGTAAAATTTTGATTAGTCAATTTTTGAGATTTCGTCAAAGTTGACACTGTTTATTAGAACATTATTTAAAAAAAGAAAAAGTGATTAATTATTGCTTTATTGCCTCTACTCAAAACCCTCGTTTTAAATGTTTTCTATGCATTTCTATCTATTCGTTCTGTTTTTCTTGTTACATTCCTAAAACAACTAGTATTTAATATTTAATATAACTTTTACGAATATACAAGTTGCGTCTTTATCCTCATTTTCTACTCTTCATTACTATCATAGCTACTAAGCGATGCCTTAAAGTTAGGTGACATGCTAAATGGTTTAACCTATGTAAATGGTCACAAAGAATGCATGACCTCAAAAGATGTTTCAAGATCATTTTTTTGACAATAAAAAGCTTTGCTCACTCGTCAGTGGTCAGAAATGCAAAGGCAAAAAATTATGCAGAAAATATTAAATAGAATTTTTTTATAGATGGTGAAAAGATTTTTTATTTTTTTTTATGGTGGGAGGGTTTTTATAACTTATTATTGTCATTTTTATTGTCTTGTTTTTTTTAAATACAAAATTCTCTATACTGTTTTCCTTTTTTCTCTGCTGAACTTTTTGGAATATTACCCCGAATTGTTGTGAATTGACGTGTTTCGAAAATTTGGCTTAAGATAGTTTTTCAAGTTCTCTTTTTTTAGTGTTGAAATATCTTCTGCTCAGAAGATAAAAACTGCTGACATCTCCCTGGTGATATTAAGAGGAAAGATTTTTTTCCAAAAACAATATACGATCTTTCCAGGTAGATTAACCAAAAAAGGACCAAATATGATCATATTCATATGATAATAGTCAAATAACATTACCTAGAAGTTGAATTGGTTCTATTTCCACAAGTTCCACCGCCATCAATCGTCTTGTAGAATCAGAATACAGTAAAATATTAGACTGTAAAATAATTGGCTATAAACACGTGTGCACATAGGAGGGTTGAACGAAAAATATGTGAATGGTGATCAAATTCCGAGTTGGCTAAATTTCTATACATGCTTGCACCATGGTACGAAGAGCTAATACGTTCCATATAGCTAAATACAATAAATATTACAATTAATATTACGTTCCAAAAGAGTTAAATACAAAAGTGATTTACAAAATAAAAATACTTCACCCATTATCAAGAATGGCGTAATAAGTATCCAAACATATTCAGTATGATCGCCCTTAGAAAAAAAAATTCCCACTATCGTGTCCAAATTAGATCAAACTTCAAAGTATTTCAATAATTTCAGTAGGTTAATATCCCCAACCAAAAAATACAGGGCCATTTTCGATGACGGGGAAACATATCTACAACAAAAATGTATTCGGAAAAACAAAGATGATAAAAAAAATAAGATTTTGATACGAAGAGCTAATATGCTTCAAATAGCTAAATACTATAAATATTAGCTAAATATAGGTATATATATATAGTATGTATATATAGCTATATTTAGCCAATTAGCTAAATATTAATAAATAGATAAATATGTTCCAAAAAAGTTAAATACAAAAGTGATTTACAAAATAAAAATACTTCACCCATTATCTAGAATGATGTAATAAATATCAAAACATATTCAATTGGATCGACCTTAGAAAAAAACATTTCCCACAGTCTTGTCTAAATTAGATCAAACTTCAAAGTATAAGAATTTCGGTAGGTTAATATCCCCGGCCAAAACATAAGGAGCCATTTTCGATGACAAGGAAACATATTTACAACAAAATATAATCGAAAAAATAAAGATGTAGAATAAAAAATTTGTCAGCTGCTGGGAACCGTTACCAGCGCACACCGTCCTTACTCCGATTCGGTCTCTATGGAGACGATACAGATCGGTAGCCAGCACCACTTCGCCAAGCTGACACGTCAATACATAATATTTTGCAATAAGTTGATTTAAGTTTAAGGGACTTTCTCGCAGGTATATGGATTATTTCAAATGACTTGGTTAAAAAATAACTGATGGATTTTGTGACGCAAGATAAAAATACTTTTATAATATTTTTAAAATATTTTTTAAATATAACATTTTAATAAATGGATTGTTGTCTAAGGGATTTTTCGCAGGTATTTAGATTATTTCAAATGACTTATTTAAAAAATAATGGATGGATTAGCGACGCAAGATAAGGAAATGAAAAGTTTCTCTTTCATTTTCTTTGCATCAATATCCATCTTTGGTTCCAGAATTTCAAGACTTTTATCCCGAGATTTTTGTTGTTGTTTCACTGTCAAATAAAAGGATATGTCCATATTGAACTCTTATTTATAAGTCCTGGCAAAGTGATGTGGACTTCGAAAATGTTGAAATAAAATCTTTGCATGAGATTAAAAGAAACTCCTTACTAAAATATCAAAGAATAATATTTTCATTTGATGTCCAATTACTTTGTGTACATATGAACAAATAGGGGAAATTTACGAAAAGTAATGCAACGTTAAATTTTATTGTTCCTAAACTGGAGTAAATACCATCATTATAAATATAATCGGTATCTGAATGATCAGAAAAACTATGTAATATTCAACTCTGCTTTAAAAAAAAATGTTAGCCCTATACGGTCGGCTTAAAAGGAGAATCTTTGGCAATATGTCATGCTTCATCCGCAGAATGTGCCCTAGCCATCTCAACCTTTCTTTCCTTATAGCCCTAGGATTGGATTTGGCCCACACTTTTTCTACAATCTACAGTTTGAAATAAGGTCATTCAACTAGGTACCCAGAAGAATCCATAGGTAGTTTCTCTGGAAAACATCTAGCAAATCATCCAACTTCCAATTTTCAAACAATTGAGCCTTCTCTAAAGTTTCTTCAACCCTCCCTTCCATAAAAACCTTATATGCGCACGGACCACAACCTATAATTCTTGCCCTCAGGCTCTGAAGGTTTGTTCCAGCCCTAAGAGCCATGTTATATGATATTTGGACTGTTTAAAATAAAATGGTTATCTCTAAATTTCTATTATATGTATTTCAAGACAATACAACGTGTGTGTGTGGGGGGGGGGGTTAGCTGCCCTCCGACCACTTTGACTCTTAAAAAGGGCACTAGAGCCTCTAATTACCAAACAGGTGAGCCACCTCTGAAGTTTATATGATCGTCCTTTCTATATAAACCTTAAATACCCCCGGGGCATAACATATAATCCTTGTCCTGCGGGCCGTAGGGGGTTGTCAAACTCGATGATAGAATCCTCGGACCTTCCGACTACGCTGAATAAAATGGCTATCTCAAAATTTTGATCGGACTTATTTGGGGAAATTATGGACGTGTGCTGGTGGTCATTTGCCATTCTTTCACTATTGACTACTAAAGAGTTCACTAGTTCTTTCAATTTCAAATCGAACGAACCCATTTTGAAGTTTTTATGACAACACTTTCTATAAAAAAGCTTACATACTCCAAGGGCATAACTTGCAGCCCTTGCCCTGAAGGCTTTGGGGGGGGGGGAGTTGTAATTCTCGAAGGTATGTTACCGGACCTTTTAACCAAGCTGAACAAAATAGCCGTATCAAAATTTTGATCGCAAGTGTTTGATAAATTGTGGGCGTTGGAAGAGGGGCATTTGCCCTACGATTACTTTTGACTATTAAAAAGGGCACTAGTCCTCTCAATTTCCTATCGAATATGCCGTTTTTGACGTTTATATGACTGCGCTTTATATAAAAACCCCTAATCCCCCAAGGCCTAATTTACAACCCTTTCCCTGAGGGCTATGGAGGGGTGTCATCCTTAAGGACATAATTCCCAGACTTTTCAAGTATTTAGAGAAATTGGCTATCTCAAAATCTTTATTGCCTATTAAGCTATTTTTTCGTAATTGGTTTTTAATATTTGGGTTTTTAATAAGTTTTTAATTATTAAGAGTGTTTCTTTTTGCAAACAAGTTTGAGACAAGTTTTTAGTCACTTTTTGCGGTCTCTATTAGAATTTACTAATTTCGCATACCGCCAAAAATTATTTAATTAAATTTAATATTATTAAGGAAATCTGTACGCATTACCACAAAAGCCAACTGGGAGGCAAAAATCTTCATTTCGTAATAACAAGGAGGTGAAATTTAAGATCCTAGCTTCTTTAGGCTGTTAAAATTATATTTCAGCATTGTTGTTTCTTAGGAAGTTTGTACAATAGAAAATAAATGTATGAAAAGTGCAAAAATTATTAATTTAACGATTTTGGTGAGGAAATGGTGGCCACTTTACTGCATATTTTCATCTAATTAAAGCTCTGCAATATATAACATATAACCTCCTCTGTTTATCCTAAAACACTAAAATAAAGCCCAAATTATTTAGATTTTTAATAAAAGTTCGTGCAATCATTAAAGAAAAATAAATTTCCGAAAAATTATTTATAAAAGAAGGCAATTAACTATTTTTCAATTTTTTATTTATTTAGATGTTATAGATGGTTATCTGAATTTTCAGTTTAAATAAGTAAAATGGCATCGATTTTTTTCAAACATTTACTAATAGAATGTTAATAAAAAGTGGTGATTCACACAACTTGAGTTACCCAAGGAAACAGAATGTAACTACAATATTACTTCAGAATTTCTCACCTTCTCAATACCAACCAGTCACACAATATAGTTATGTTTTATTTAAGGGTTACATATATTGTCAATAAAATTACCTTAACTGCTATATATACCGCTGAGGATTTTAATACTTATTTTGATACATATCATCCAATCATATTTCCGTGATTAGTTGTTTGTAAGTCAAAATTTTTACACGAAAATTCTCTTACTTAACGTGAAATCTGAGTTAAAATTTCAAATTTTTATTTTGGTGCTGTTTTTTTATTATTTTTAATTATGAAATAATTTAAATTTTATTATGAAAATCTTAAGATTAAAAAAAAAAAAAGAAATCTACCACAGCTAGAAACCCTGAGAATTTAAAATCACCAATCCATACCTATCAAACACAAAAATAACAAGCATATAATTATTTGTTTTTTAAGTAGCATTTCGATTTATATACTTAGTTTGAAGCAAATATATACATGCATCTTAATTAGATATAATAACTTTCTGACGAATTTGGTCTTGAATTGAATATTTTAGGATGAATAGAAGAAGAAATAGTAACGAAGAGCTCTAAATTGACAGATCTCTAGAATAACAGGACTAACCATTATAAAAATTCACCAAAATATTGAGGTAGGCATCGACCGTGTAATAAATAGATACGGCGGGAGTGCAAATAGAAAAATAGACTTTTTCTTATAAAAGTGTGAATTCTGTAATTTAAGTGAAATATATCGGAATTGAAAACGTGTAAAGATAGGCCTCGTTGTTATGAAAGGTAAAATTTTGATTAGTCAATTTTTGAGATTTCGTCAAAGTTGACACTGTTTATTAGAACATTATTTAAAAAAAGAAAAAGTGATTAATTAATGCTTTATTGCCTCTACTCAATACCCTCGTTTTAAATGTTTTCTATGCATTTCTATCTATTCGTTCTGTTTTTCTTGTTACATTCCTAAAACAACTAGTATTTAATATTTAATATAACTTTTACGAATATACAAGTTGCGTCTTTATCCTCATTTCCTACTCTTCATTACTATCATAGCTACTAAGCGATGCCACAAAGTTAGGCGACATGCTAAATGGTTTAACCTATATAAATGGTCACAAAGAATGCATGACCTCAAAACATGTTTCAAGATCAATTTTTTTTACAATAAAAAGCTTTGCTCACTCGTCAGTGGTCAGAAATGCAAAGGCAAAAAATTATGCAGAAAATATTAAATATAATTTTTTTATAGATGGTGAACAGATTTTTTATTTTTTATGGTGGGATGATTTTTATAACTTATTATTGTCATTTTTATTGTCTTGTTTTTTTTTAACTACAAAATTTTCTACACTGTTTTCCTTTTTTTCTGCTGAACTTTTTGGAATATTACCCCGAATTGTTGTGAATTGACGTGTTTCGAAAATTTGGCTTAAGATAGGTTTTCAAGCTCTTTTTTTTGGAGAGTTGAAATATCTTCTACTCAGAAGGTAAAAACTGCTGACATCTCCCTGGTGATATTAAGAGGAAAGATTGTTTTCCAAAAAGAATATAAGATATTTCCAGGTAGATTAACCTAAAAAGGACCAAATATGATCATATACATATGATAATAGTCAAATAACATTACCTAGAAGTTGAATTTGTTCTATTTCCACAAGTTCCTCCGCCATCAATCGTCTTGTAGAATCAGAATACAGTAAAATATTAGACTGTAAAATAATTGGCTATAAACACGTGTGCACATAGGAGGAATGAACGAAAAATATGTGAATGGTGATCAAATTCCGAGTTGGCTAAATTTCGATACATGCTTGCACCATGGTACGAAGAGCTAATACGTTCCATATAGCTATACACGATAAATATTACAATTAATATTACGTTCCAAGAAAGTTAAATACAAAAGTGATTTACAAAATAAAAATACTTCACCCACTATCAAGAATGGCGTAATAAGTATCCAAACATATTTCAGTATGATTGCCCTTAGAAAAAACAATTCCCACTATCGTGTCCAAATTAGATCAAACTTCAAAGCATAATAATTTCAGCAGGTTACTATCCCCACCCAAAAAATACGGGGCCATTTTCAATGACGAGGAAACATATCTACAACAAAAATTTATTCGGAAAAACAAAGATGATAAAAAAAAATAAGATTTTGATACGAAGAGCTAATATGTTTCAAATAGCTAAATACTATAAATATTAGCTAAATATAGGCAATATGTATATATAGCTATATTTAGCCAATTAGCTAAATATTAATAAATAGATAAATATGTTCCAAAAAAGTTAAATACAAAAGCGATTTACAAAATAAAAATACTTCACCCATTATCTAGAATGATGTAATAAATATCAAAACATATTCAATAGGATCGACCTTAGAAAAAAAAAACAATTCCCACAGTCGTGTCTAAATTACATCAAACTTCAAAGTATAAGAATTTCGGTAGGTTAATATCCCCGGCCAAAACATAAGGAGCCATTTTAGATGACGAGGAAACATATTTACAACAAAATATAATCGAAAAAATAAAGAGGTAGAATAAAAAATTTTATTCTATATTAGATCAAACTTCAAATTATAAGAATTTCGGTAGGTTAATATCCCCGGCCAAAACATAAGGAGCCATTTTCGATGACGAGGAAACATATTACAACAAAATATAATCGAAAAAATAAAGATGTAGAATAAAATTTTTTATTCTACATTAGATCAAACTTCAAAGTATAAGAATTTCGGTAGGTTAATATCCCCGGCCAAAACATAAGGAGCCATTTTCGATTACGAGGAAACATATTTACAACAAAATATAATCGAAAAAATAAAGATGTAGAATAAAAAATTTTATTCTACATTAGATCAAACTTCAAAGTATAAGAATTTCGGTAGGTTAATATCCCCGGCCAAAACATAAGGAGCCATTTTCGATGACGAGGAAACATATTTACAACAAAATATAATCGAAGAAATAAAGATGTAGAATAAAAATTTTATTCTACATTAGATGAAACTTCAAAGTATAAGAATTTCGGTAGGTTAATATCCCCGGCCAAAACATAAGGAGCCATTTTCGATAACGAGGAAACATATTTACAACAAAATATAATCGAAAAAATAAAGATATAGAATAAAAAATTTTATTCTACATTAGATCAAACTTCAAAGTATAAGAATTTCGGTAGGTTAATTTCCCCGGCCAAAACATAAGGAGCCATTTTCGATGACGAGGAAACATATTTACAACAAAATATAATCGAAAAAATAAAGATGTAGAATAAAAAAATTCATTCTACATTAGATCAAACTTCAAAGTATAAGAATTTCGGTAGGTTAATATCCCCGGCCAAAACATAAGGAGCCATTTTCGATGACGAGGAAACATATTTACAACAAAATATAATCGAAAAAATAAAGATGTAGAATAAAAAATTTGTCAGCTGCTCTGAACCGTTGCCAGCGCACACCGTCCTTACTCCGATTCGGTGTCTATGGAGACGATACAGATCGGAAGCCAGCATCACTTCGCCAAGCTGACACGTCAATACATAATATTTTGCAATAAGTTGATTTTTGTTTAAGGGATTTTTTCGCAGGTATATGGATTATTTCAAATGACTTGTTTAAAAAATAACTGATGGATTTTGTGACGCAAGATAATAATACTTTTATAATATTTTCAAAATTTTAAATATAACATTTTGCAATAAGTGAATTGTTGTCTAAGGGATTTTTCGCAGGTATGTAGATTATTTCAAATGACTTATTTAAAAAATAATTGATGCATTTGTGACACAAGATAAGGAAATGAAAGGTTTCTCTTTCATTTTCTTTGCGTCAATATCCATCTTTGGTTCCAGAATTTCAAGACTTTTATCCCGAGATTAAATAAAAAAAAACAAGTTTTTTTAACTGAAAGTAAGGAGCGACATTAAAACTTAAAACGAACAAAAATTACTTCGTATATGAAAGAGGCTGCTTCCTCATCAACGCCCCGCGCTTTACGCTAAAGTTTGACTCATTCTCTCAATTCTTCTTTTTAAAACAGTAAAAAACTTTAGCGTAAAGAGCGGGGCGTTGATGAGGAAGCAGCTTCTTTCAAATACGAAGTAATTTCTGTTCGTTTTAAGTTTTAATGTCACTCCTTACTTTCAGTAAAAAAAAACTTGTTTTTTTATTTAATTCCTGAACGTTTTTGAATCAATGCATGTTTTGATTTTGGCTCTCCGCAGAGGAATAATTAAAACGAAATTTGCATTTTTTTTTTTTTTTTTGGCTAAATGGCTTTCTCATAATTTTGATAAAATGATTTTGAGAAAAAAAGAGCCGGGGAGGAAGCCTAGCTGCCCTCCGATTTTTTGGTTAATTAAAAAGGCAACTAGAACTTTTAATTTTTTACGAATATTTTTATTAGTAAAAGATTTACGTAACTTATAAGTTAGCTTACGTAAAGAACTTTTGTATTCTCATATTTTTATTACATACTAGCTGTTGGGGTGGCGCTTCGCGCCACCCCAACACCTAGTTGGTGGGGGCGCTTTGCGCCCCCCCCAAGCCCCCCCGCGCGCGTAAGTCGTTACGCGCCATAATAGTTACGCGCCATTGTAGTTGTGTCCCTATGTCCCACCTGTGAATATAGATATATATATATATATATGGTTTTAACTACGTAAAACTTGCGAATATACAACATTCTTTGCTGTCCCATTGTCTTTGCATATAAATAGATTGTCAGGTTTACCGACTCTTGAACATGCAACATATAATGGTCCATGGGAAAACAATCTGTATTCAGATCTATACCTCATGATTCTAATGATTGCCCTTGAGCTTTGTTGATGGTGATTGCTAATCGACCATTCCCTGTCCCGGTGTCCCGGTCGTCATTTACATCCCCCTGTTTCCCCCGGTGTCCCCGTTGTAGTTGTGTCCCTGTGTCCCGGTCGTCATTTATATTCCCTGTGTCCCGGGTCCCGGTCATCATTTGTATCCCGGTGTCCCGGTCTGTATATACATTCGTTTTTTAGTTTTGTTTTTCTCCTTTATTTTTTTCCTTTTTTTTTCTTTTTTAGCTTATTTAGATTTTTAGATTTTTTAGTTTTTTTTATTAGTTTTTAGTTTTTATTTCTTTTTAGTTTTTTTGTCCCGGTCGTCATTTATATCCCCCTGTTTCCCCCGGTGTCCCCGTTGTAGTTGTGTCCCTGTGTCCCGGTCGTTATTTATATTCCCTGTGTCCCGGTCGTCATTTGTATCCCGGTGTACCGGTCTGTATATACATTCGTTTTTTAGTTTTGTTTTTCTCCTTTATTTTTTTCCTTTTTTTTCTTTTTTAGTTTATTTAGATTTTTAGATTTTTTAGTTTTTTTATTAGTTTTTAGTTTTTTTTTCTTTTTAGTTTTTTTGTAGTTTTTACCTTCTTTTTAGTTTTGTTAATTTTTTTTTTTACTTGTGTCCTGGTCGTCATTTATACTCCCTGTGTCCCGGTGCTTTGTTGATTGCTAATCGAACATTCCTTTTGTCCTGGTCGCTTTCTCTTTGAGTGTCGTCATTTATTTTTTTCTTTTTTAGTTCTTTTAGTTTTTACCTTTTTTAGTTTTTTTTTAGTTTTTAGTTTTTTTAGTTTTTTACCTTTTTTTAGTTTTTTTAGTTTTTTTAGTTTTTTAGCTTTTTTATTTTTTTTATTAGTTTTTAGTTTTTTTGTAGTTTTTGCCTTTTTTTTAGTTTTTTTAGTTTTTTAGCTTTTTTATTAGTTTTTAGTTTTTTTTTGTAGTTTTTGCCTTTTTTTAGTTTTTTTAGTTTTTTAGCTTTTTTATTTTTTTTATTAGTTTTTAGTTTTTTTTGTAGTTTTTGCCTTTTTTTAGTTTTTTCAGTTTTGACGTCACCTGATCCAGTTTTTTCAGGTGACGTCACCTGATCCACGATCCACAGATCCACAGACAACTTATTTTTATATATATAGATAGTTTTTTTTTTTTACTTATGTCCTGGTCGTCATTTATACTCCCTGTGTCCCGGTGCTTTGTTGATTGCTAATCGAACATTCCTTTTGTCCTGGTCGCTTTCTCTTTGAGTGTCGTCATTTATTAGTTTTTTCCTTTTTTTTTTAGTTTTTTATTGGTTTTTACCTTTATTTTAGCTTATTTTTCAGTTTTTTCCTTTTTTTTAGTTTTTTTTTATTTTTTATTTTTTTTAGTTTTTTACCTTTTTTTAGTTTTTTTAGTTTTTTTAGTTTTTTAGCTTTTTTACTTTTTTTATTAGTTTTTAGTTTTTTTTTGTAGTTTTTGCCTTTTTTTAGTTTTTTCAGTTTTTTTTTTAGTTTTTTATTGGTTTTTACCTTTATAGTTTTTTTAGTTTTTTAGCTTTTTTATTTTTTTTATTAGTTTTTAGTTTTTTTTGTAGTTTTTGCCTTTTTTTAGTTTTTTCAGTTTTGACGTCACCTGATCCAGTTTTTTCAGGTGACGTCACCTGACACATCCATCCATCCATCCATCCATCCATCCACAGACAGACAACTTATTTTTATATATATAGAAGATATGAGGGGGTTCGCCCCCTTGTCAGATCCTCGCTCTTTACACTAAAGCTTAAATTTTGTCCCAATTCATTAAGAATGACCCCAGAATCACAAAAGCCGTAGAATAAATAATTGAAATTGCTAAAAATGCTTTAGCGTAAAGAGCGAGGTATTAGGAGGAGGTGAGCCCCTCATATGGGTAATAATTTCTTTTTGTTTTAAGTTTTAATGCTGTTCCTTACTTCCAGCTGAAAGAACTTTTTCATATTTATTTTTTCATTGTTTTTTTTTTTAAATAATGCTAGTAAATCCTGCGCTCCTTTCATGGAGATTTTCTTCCCCCATGACAAATTATCGATGGAAAGTTTCCTCAGCATATCCTCCCCTTCTCAACCCCTCCCCCCAACCAAAAAAGTCCTCCTGAAAACACCTGTACACTTCCCAATAACCATTACTATATGTAAGCACAGGTCAAAGTTTGTAACTTGTTGCCCCTCCCACGGGGACTGTGGGGGAGTAAGTCGTCCCCAAAGACATAGTTATAAGGTTTTTCGACTACGCTGAATAAAAAGGCTATCTCAGAATTTTGATCCGTTGACTTTGGTAAAATATTTAGCGTGGGAGGGGGCCTAGGTGCCCTCCAATTTTTTGGGTCACTTAAAAAGGGAACTAGAACTTTTCATTTCCGTTAGAATGAGCCCTCTTGCAACATTCTAGGACAACTGGGTCGATACGATCAACCCTGAAAAAAAAAAAAAAAAAAAAAAAAAAAAAAAAAAAAAAAAAAAAAAAAAAAAAAAAAAAAAAAAAAAAACACGCATCCGTGATCTGCCTACTGTCAAAAAATACCAAATTCTACATTTTTGTAGATAGGAGCTTCAAACTTCTACAGTATGGTTCTCTCATACGCTGAATCTGATGGTGTGATTTTCGTTAAGATTCGTAAAACAGCATTACCATATAAAACTGTGGAAACATTTTCCCGCAAATAACCAACTCCCTAGTAGAAAGTTGCTACCACAAAAAATTCTCTTTGGCAAATTTATCCTGTGGGAAACTCCCCCACGGTAAATTTCTCCAGTAAAAAATCCTCGCTCGTGCCAAAATATACTCTAAACGCCTCCAACCCGGTAAACTTTTTCCCCATGACAATTCACCTTAAAATCTCAATTGTAAAATTGAGTCGGCAAAGCAAAAGTATGAATACAAAAAGAAAAGGAAATTAAGAATTTTGGCAAATTTCCAAAGCACAAAACTTTCACTCGAAAACTCATCCCCAGTCAGTGGCGAATCCAGGTTGGGCGTACCCCCTATTGGCGAGGCATTTGCCAACGCCTCGCTCTTTACGCTAAAGTTTTTTACTGTTTTAAAGAGTAGAGTTAAGAGAGAGAGTCAAACTTTAGCGTAAAGAGTGGGGCATTGATGAGGAAGCAGCCCCTTTCATATATAAAAAAAAACAAGTTTTTTAACTAAAAGTAAGGAGCGACATTAAAACTTAAAACGACCAGAAATTACTTCGTATATGAAAGAGGCTGCTTCCTCATCAACGCCCCGCTCTTTACGCTAAAGTTTTTTACTGTTTTAAAAAGAAGAATTGAGAGAAAGAGTCAAACTTTAGCGTAAAGAGCGAGGCGTTGATGCCTCATATACGAAGTAATTTCTGGTTGTTTTAAGTTTTAATGTCGCTCCTTAATTTTAGTTAAAAAAAACTTGTTTTTTTTATTTAATTTCTGGACGTTTTTAAATCAATGCATGTTTTGATTTTGGCTCTCCGCAGAGGAATAATTAAAACAAAATTTGCATTTTTTTTTTGGCTGAATGGCTTTCTCATAATTTTGATCGAATGATTTTGAGAAAAAAAGAGCAGGGGAGGAAGCCTAGTTGCCTTCCAATTTTTTGGTTAATTAAAAAGGCAACTAGAATTTTTAATTTTTTACGAATATTTTTATTAGTAAAAGATCTACGTAACTTATAAATTAGCTTACGTAAAGAACTTTTGTATTCTCATATTTTTATTACATATATGAGGGGGTTCGCCCCCTTGTCAGATCCTCGCTCTTTACACTAAAGCTTAAATTTTGTCCCAATTCATTAAGAATGACCCCAGAATCACAAAAGCCGTAGAATAAATAGTTGAAATTACTAAAAATACTTTAGCGTAAAGAGAGAGGTATTAGGAGGAGGTGAGCCCCTCAAATGGGTAATAATTTCTGTTTGTTTTAAGTTTTAATGCTGCTCCTTACTTCCAGCTGAAAGAACTTTTTCATATTTATTTTTTCATTGTTTTTTTTATATAATGCTAGTAAATCCTGCGCTCCCTTCATGGAGATTTTCTTCCCCCATGACAAAATATCGATGGAAAATTCCCCCAGAATATCCCCCTCTTCTCAACCCCTCCCCCAACCAAAAAAAATCCTCCTGAAAACGCCTGTACACTTCCCAATAACCATTACTATATGTAAGCAGTGGTCAAAGTTTGTAACTTGTTGCCCCTCCCACGGGGACTGTGGGGGAGTAAGGTTTTTCGACTATGTTGAATAAAATGGCTATCTCAGAATTTTGATCCGTTGACTTTGGTAAAATAATTAGCGTGGGAGGGGCCTAGGTGCCCTCCAATTTTTTGGTCACTTAAAAAGGGCACTAGAACTTTTTATTTCCGTTAGAATGAGCCCTCTTGCAACATTCTAGGACAACTGGGTCGATACGATCACCCCTGGGAAAAAAAAACAACAAATAAACACGCATCCGCGATCTGCCTTCTGGCAAAAAATACAATTCTATGACTTCTAGGGGGCGTTTCTTCCTATTTTCTAAAATAACGCAAATTTTCTCAGGCTCGTAACTTTTGATGGGTAAGACTAAACTTGATGAAACTTATATATTTAAAATCAGCATTAAAATGCGATTCTTTTGATGTAGAGTTATTGGTATCAAAATTCCGTTTTTTAGAGTTTTGGTTACTATTGAGCCGGGTCGCTCCTTACTACAGTTCGTTACCACGAACTGTTTGATACGAAGTAATTTCTGTTCGTTTTAAGTCGGGATTGTGATTTCCCAACGGGGCTGAGAAGCAAAATATTCACTTGTTTTTACTGTCAAAAATTTGTTTTCGAGTCTTGCTATGGCAGTGGTGCGGATAAATTGATATCTTTACTGTTTTGGTTTTTTGGGTTTGATTTTCTTGCAAAAAAGGTTGGTTTTTACAACAGTGTTGTTTTTTAGGGGATTTATATAATAGAAAGTAAATGTATGGGGAGTGCAAAAATTATTAATTTAAGTTTTAGATTTTGGTAAGCAAATGGTGGGCACTTTACTGCCTATTTTTTACGCTAGAGTTTAACTCTTTCTCACAACTCTACTTTTTAAATCAATAAAAACTTTAGCGTAGAGAGCGATGCGTTGAGGAGGGGACAACCCTTTTAATATACGGAATAATTTTTGCTCGTTTTAAACTTTAATGTCGCTCTTTACTTGCAGGTAAAAACTTGTTTTTTTAAATTTAATTTCTAAATGTTTTTAATTAATGCATGTTTTGATTATGACTCGGTGCACATGAATAATTAAAACAAATTTGCATAATTGTTTGTTTTTTGTTTTTTTTTTTTTGGCTAAATGGCTGTCTCATAGTTTTGATTGGACGATTTGATATAAAAAAGGGGTGGACGAGGAGGCCTAGTTGCACTCAAATTTTTGGTTGCTTAAAAAGGCAACAAGAACTTTTTTTACGAACGTTTTTATTAGTAATAAATATACGTAACTTACGAATTAAACTAAGTAACTTAATTCTATATTTGTATAGTTTTATTACGTATATGAGGGGGTTCTCCTCCTCGTCAATACTTCACTGTTTATACTGAAGCTTCAATATGGTCCCAATTCTTTAAGAATGACCCCTGAATCACAAAGGCCATTGAACAAATAGTTGAAGTTTCTAAGACCATTTTAGCGTAAAGAGTGAGGTACTGTGAAGGAAACGAAACCCCTTATATACGTCATCATTTATGTTTTGTTTAGGTTCTAATGCTGCTCCTTACTTCCACTAGAAAAAACTGTTCTTTTATTTGTTTTCTCTTTGTTTTTTTTTAAATAATGCTTCAAAATAGTGCGGCCCCTTCATGGAAATTGTCTCCCCTCATGATAAATTTCTCGAAGGAAAGATCCTCCCACGCAAACCCCTCCCCTGATCCTCCTTTATCGTCAAAAAACTTTCCCTGAAGGTTTGTCACTTGCAGCCCCTCCCCCAGAGACTATAGAAGATTAATGCAACCCGAAAGATTAGGTGTTTTGACTATGGTGAACAAAATGGCTATCTCAAAATTTTGATCCAGTGACTTTTGGAAAAAATGAGCGTGACGAGTGTCCTAAGTGTCCTCCAAATTTTTGTTCACTTGAAAAGGGCACTAGAACTTTTAATTTCCGTTAAAATGAGCTCTCTTGCGACATTCTATGACCACTGGGTCGATACGATTACCCCTGGGGAAAAAAAATAAAAAAAATAAACACGCATCCGTGATCTGTCGTCTGGGAATGAATACAAAATTCTACATTTTTCTAGATAGGAGCTTGAAACTTCTACAGTAAGGTTTTCTGATACTCTGAATCTGATGGTGTGATTTTTGTTGAGATTCTTTTATTTTTAGCGGGTGTTTTCCCCTATTTTCTAAAATAAGGTAAATTTTCTCAGGCTTGTAACTTTTGATGAGTAAAACTAAACTTGATAAAACTTAAATATTTAGAATAATCGTATAAATTTAATTCTTTTGATGTAACTATTGGTATCAAAATTTCATTTGTTAATGTTTCGGTTACTACTCAACCGGGTCGCTCCTTACTACAGTTTGTTACCACGAACTGTTTGATTTTAGGATAAATAGATGAGAAAATACTAACAAAGAGCTCTAAACTAATAGGATACTTTTGTTGGGACTAGCCATTATAAACACTCACCAAAATATTGAGGTTGACATCGGCCGTGTAATAGTTGGATATGAGCTTTGTTAATGGTGATTGCAAATGCTAATCGAATTGGGAATTGCAATCTTTTAAATTGAAAAGGCAGATCCGTTGGAATCATGGGAATGCGAGGAATAAGAACAGCCTCACCCTCAAAAGGCCCTGTCAGGATTGTGGCCTCTATTAGGTTTTCCATTGTTTTTTTCACGGCAAGTCGAGTGCCATTGCAAAGCTTTGGTGGGTTTATATTTCTTAAAAGTATTATTGGTACGCCTATTTTTAGTTGTAGCACGTGTGGTGGAAACCCTGAAAGATCTATGGAATTTAAAAATTCAGATGGATAATTAACCGCTTCATTTGGTTCCAAAACTGTGTCGACAGACTTGTAAAGGACTGCCTGGTCTTGAATCTTGGTCAAAACAATATTGTTGATTTCGTGGACGTCTATATTTTTGGGTGCGAGAATCGCTCTTTCACTTAGCCATTTATTATTTTTATAATTTTTTAGAATATTCGGAAATACTTTTTCAATCAATTCATTTTTGGACGTCACTAAATTACAGAATTCAGCAGGTAGTTGTATACGTCCTGAAATTGAGTCTACTGGGAGCTTTCCGTTTCCCATTGCCAGCAATTGATCTGAAAATGTTTGACCAGAGTCGTCGTTTTGCAATCGGACACGCATGTTTGTAGTTAATTTTAATGTTTTTATGTGTGCCCATAAATTAGAATTTTTCAGGCAAGCATTCATTTCGTCTGCAGGAGTTGATCTAGGTATTATAGGTAATGTTTGCCTGAAATCTCCCGCAAGTAATATTAAGGTGCTGCCAAAGGGTTTCGACTTCCCTCGCAAATCTTTCAAGCATTGATCCAGAGCCTCGAGCGATTTTTTGTGTGCCATTGTGCACTCATCCCAAATAATAAGTTTGCATTGCTGCAATACTTTACCCATCCCAGATGATTTGGAAATATTGCACGTGGGAGTTTCTGTAGAATGCAAGTTCAGAGGCAATTTCAAAGCGGAATGAGCAGTTCTTCCACCAGGCAGCAATGTTGCGGCTATTCCGGACGACGCAATTGCCAACGCTATATCATTTTTTGATCGAATTGATGCCAGAATCAGTTTTATCACAAACGTTTTACCAGTACCTCCTGGCGCATCCAAAAAGAAAATTTCTCCAACGTTGTTATCGACACAATGCATTATCGTATCATAAATGTCTTTTTGTTCCGACGTTAACTTGGAAATGTTATTTTGTCCATACGACAATAGATCACTCGTACTGTAACTTTGTTCACGATCCAATTCTACATTTGTCGAAACAGCAGCGATACGGTTAGGTGAAGGCATTCCCAAATCCTGAAGAGGTTTGTTTGCCACACTTACGCACAAATCTTCTATAACAACTAAAGTGTAGTTATAAATTTCTGATGTAAAATCAAAAGTCATATCTGACGTCTCTAACTGTTTTCGATGAAGTATATCTTCGGACATTTTTGACTTATATTTTTCCCATAACTCTGTAGGAGCTGATGGAGAGCAAGTTGTTAAAATGATGCCAAACAATGCACGAATTTGACTTGGGGTTGACGTTTCGCACGCGTCATTGATGCAGTTATCCCAGTGTTGGTCATTCTCCAATAAATTCAGAGCTTGGCATGCACTACGGTAAGT
The DNA here is from genome assembly GCF_032884065.1 of Artemia franciscana. NCBI lineage: Eukaryota > Metazoa > Arthropoda > Branchiopoda > Anostraca > Artemiidae > Artemia > Artemia franciscana. The sequence goes on from NW_027062709.1 coordinate 385,635, forward strand.
GTCATGTATAGTACCATTTACAGTCCTCAAATACTCAAAGGATGTTGGACCGGGTACATTCACCAAAAGCAGGCGTAGAAAGAAGCATTCATGTTGATTGGGGTGAACGGTGTAGAGTCTTCCTATCGTGGTATCTTTGAAGATGGTAGGTTGGCCGTCGACTGACTTACCCTGTTTTCGACGTTCAAATACTTTATTTTTAGTATTCTACGTGTAATACGAAGGCACTTCAGTATACAGCAGTTTTTTTGCAAAAGAATCATTTTTGCAAAGCGAAAAAAAAGCTGTTAATGTTGTATCCGGTGGATTCAGGACTCTTTGTTGCACGTTGGTTTCCGTGAAATAAACACGTTGACCATTCTGTAAATGTACCACTAAGTGAACAACAGCTGGACTACGTTCACGTATCGGAAATGAAAGAATTCGCCAAACAGCTTCATTACTGCTTATGTATCTTCCAGCCTGATATTCTACGATTTCATCGAAATCTTTGATTTCGGACTGCAAGCCAAAAACTGCCATGTCACTGCCTTTGTTGACGTATTTACATATGTATTTGATTGCCTTTACGGAGTTACAGTATTCAACGTTTATGTGTGCATTAAATGTTTTTGATAATATTGGGGAATATGGAACAACCCACTGGTTATCTACTTCGATGGTGGTACCGTTACGCTTCTTTATTATTGCTGTTTTACCGCCATCTTCAGTAGATCTTTTTCTATATTGTGGGTAACCATCATTGCCAGTAATTGTTTTGGGTACTAAAAGTCGAGGATATTGCTTTGTGCACCTTCCTTTGGCCATGCATGGTGAATTTTCGTTCAATGCACCGCAAGGTCCATGTATCATATATTTTACAATAATATCATGTAACCCCTTATCGACATTTTTATCAGGTATTTCAGCGGAAATCACACCATCAATTTCGTTTGAAGTAATTTTTTTATGTAGCCAGATTAGTATATGTGCGTGTGGCAAACCTCGTTTTTGCCATTCCACTGAGTACATCCAGCATCGCACTGACCCAAACACTTCATGTTTTACAAGGTAGTTTATCAGTGATTTCAACTTTTGCCGGAAGACACGTGCCGTAATGTCATGCCTATGAACCGCCGATTGTCCTTGAAGTAAAAGCTGCAGTATCTCGTCCCAAGATTGATTACATGTAAATGTAATAAATAAATCTGGACCACCATAGAGACGAACATACGCAATAGCATCTTGAGCATATTCATGCATATGACGGGGACTGCCAGCATATGACGAAGGTAAAATTGTTAATCTTCCAACGTTTGTGGTATTACCGTCATTTATAACTGCATCTCGCAAATGAATGTATTGTTCAGAGCGGAGCTTGGTCTGATTCAGGCGGATATATAGCAAACGTTCTGATTCAATTTTAGCATACATATCCACGACAAATTGGTGAAACAATTCACGGCATTTTAAAATATAATTTTCTTCATCCTGCCGAATCATTAGTCTATAGGAATAATAATGTATTGCACTGCATTTCTTATTCATTTCTTTGTTAGTGGCTGGATTCATCAATTTAATATTAAAGTGATAGCCGTCGGCTCCATCCCAAAAAATGATAGGATATTGTAGGGCATCGTAGCATCGATGAGTTTCAGCAATTCTTAACAACTGAGCGTTTCGCTTATGAAGAATAATATCTGGAGGTAAAAACTGATCACCGACCATAACGATTGCCACTTCGTCGATAGTCGGAGCATTGTATCTACGCACATGTTGGCCAGGAGGCGTTTTGTCAGCGGAAATAACAATTTTATGAGTATCAGTAGGCATCAAATCGATGGCTGTTTTGAACAGACGCACTAAATTATTATTTTCGTGGAAAAGATGTTGCAATTGGGAAACGATTGTCCTTTCAACGTTGGGAGAAATTTCGCAACGTGCATTCAATTCAGAATTTCTATCACTGATGAAGTACAATTGTAAAAATTTATGATTCTCGCCTGAGAATGGTAGAAGGGACCCTGCTTTATGATAAATTTGCCCTTTTACTTTGAAAGTAGACATAAATTGATCTGGATTTTCGATTTGGGGTCCAAACGACGTCATTTGGAAACATGAGTTGTATTGTCTGATTTTTGACAAAAAACGCTTAGATTCTGACGTAGTTCCAGTAAGGAAAGTCTTCAATGGCTCTGGTGGTGCAGCCAATAGAGGAAGTTTAACTTTTCCTGAGGCGCAACACATTCCCATTGTTTCACCATTGAATTTCAAGGCCTTGCAATAGGGACAAATTTTAGACATTGTCCCGATTTGAACACATCTACTCAAGCTATAATCATCGACTGGGTTGTACCTGAATGCCAGGCGATAACTTTCAGGTTGCTCTGATTCCTCGGCACGCTTTCTTTTCTTACTTTCTCTATCAGCAGCAAGCCTGATTTCTTGCTGTTCTTGTGATTCCTCGGCACGCTTTCTTTTCTTACTTTCTCTATCAGCAGCAAGCCTGATTTCTTGCTGTTCTTGTGATTCCTCGGCACGCTTTCTTTTCTTACTTTCTCTATCAGCAGCAAGACTGATTTCTTGCTGTTCTTGTAATTCCTCGGCACGCCTTCTTTTTTCACATTCTCTTTTAGCAGCAAGTCTGCTTCCGCGTTGCTCTGGTAGTTCCTCGGCATGCTTTCTGTTCTTTCTTTCTCTATCAGCCTCAAGCCTGATTCCCTGCTGGTCTTTTGATTCCTCGGCACGCCTTCTTTTTTCACTTTCTCTTTTAGCTGCAAGTCTGCTTTCGCGTTGCTCTGGTAGTTCCTCGGCACGCTTTCTTTTCTGACTTTCTCTATCAGCAGCAAGTTTTTTGGCATAGACTCTTTGAGCATCTTCATCAGTCATTGTAAACTTAAACATTAATAGATTTCTAAGCGAACATATGTCTTATATAACTTGAATGACGTCACCTTCAAAGCAAAAATGACGGCAACTAATTTCATGACGTCAGCCGAAACATGACGTCACCTGATCCACAGATCCACAGACAGACAGACAACTTATTTTTATATATATATAGATATATATATATCTATATATATAAAAATAAGTTGTCTGTCTATGGATCAGGTCACGTCATGTTTCTGTGTTGACTGACGTCATGAAATTAGTTGTCGTCATTTTTGCTTTGACACGTAGAAATCTATTAATGTTTAAGTTTACAATGACTGATGAACTTACAATGGCAAAAGCCGATGAAGATGCTCAAAGAGTCTATGCCAAAAAACTTGCTGCTGATAGAGAAAGTCAGAAAAGAGAGCGTTCCGAGGAACTACCAGAGCAACGCGAAAGCAGACTTGCTGCTAAAAGAGAAAGTGAAAAAAGAAGGCGTGCCGAGGAATCAAAAGAACAGCAAGGAAACAGGCTTGAGGCTGATAGAGAAAAAAAGAACAGAAAGCGTGCCGAGGAATCAAAAGAACAGCAAGGAAACAGGCTTGAGGCTGATAGAGAAAGAAAGAACAGAAAGCGTGCCGAAGAACTACCAGAGCAACGCGGAAGCAGACTTGCTGCTAAAAGAGAAAGTGAAAAAAGAAGGCGTGCCGAGGAATTACAAGAACAGCAAGAAATCAGGCTTGCTGCTGATAGAGAAAGTAAGAAAAAAAAGCGTGCCGAGGAATCACAAGAACAGCAAGAAATCAGGCTTGCTGCTGATAGAGAAAGTAAAAGAAAGTGTGCCGAGGAATCAGAGCAACCTGAAAGTTATCGCCTGGCATTCAGGTACAACCCAGTCGTTGATTATAGCTTGAGTAGATGTGTTCAAATCGGGACAATGTCTAAAAGTTGTCCCTATTGCAAGGCCTTGAAATTCAATGGTGAAACAATGGGAATGTGTTGCGCCTCAGGAAAAGTTAAACTTCCTCTATTGGCTGCACCACCAGAGCCATTGAAGACTTTCCTTACTGGAACTACGTCAGAATCTAAGCGTTTTTTGTCAAAAATCAGAAAATACAACTCATGTTTCCAAATGACGTCGTTTGGAGCCCAAATCGAAAATCCAGATCAATTTATGTCTACTTTCAAAGTAAAAGGGCAAATTTATCATAGAGCAGGGTCCCTTCTACCATTCTCAGGCGAGAATTATAAATTTTTACAATTGTACTTCATCAGTGATAGAAATTCTGAATTGAATTGACGTTGCGAAATTTCTCCCAACGTTGAAAGGACAATCGTTTCCCAATTGCAACATCTTTTCCACGAAAATAATAATTTAGTGCGTCTGTTCAAAACAGCCATCGATTTGATGCCTACTAATACGCATAAAATTGTTATTTCCGCTGACAAAAAGCCTCCTGGTCAACATGTGCGTAGATACAATGCTCCAACTATCGACGAAGTGGCAATCGTTATGGTCGGTGATCAGTTTTTACCTCGAGATATTATTCTTCATAAGCGAAACGCTCAGTTGTTAAGAATTGCTGAAACTCATCGATGCTACGATGCCCTACAATATCCTATCATTTTTTGGGATGGAGCCGACGGCTATCACTTTAATATTAAATTGTGTCATCAAAAGTTACGAGCCTGAAAAAATTTGCTTATTTTAGAAAATAGGGGAAAACACCCCCTAAAAGTCACAGAATCTTAACGAAAATCACACCATCGTATTCGGCGTATCAGAAAACCCTCTTGCAAAATTTTAAAGCTCCTATCTACAAAAATGTGGAATTTCGTATTTTTTGCCAGAAGACGAATCACGGGTGCGTGTTAATTTTTTTTTTTTTTTTTTTTTTTTTTTTTTTTTTTTTTTTTTTTCCAGTGGTCATCGTATCGACCAAGTGGTCCTAGAATGTCGCAAGAGGGCTCATTCTAACGGAAATGAATAGTTCTAGTGCCCTTTTTAAGTGACCAAAAAATTGGAGGACACCTAGGCCCCCTCCCACGCTCATTTTTTCTCCAAATTCAACAGATCATAATTTTGAGATAGCCATTTTGTCCCGCATAGTCAAAAACTATAATAACTATGTCTTTGGAAATGACTGTTTCCCCCACAGTCCCTGTGGTAGGGGCTGCAAGTTACAAACTTCGACCAGTGTTTACATATAATAATGGTTATTGGGAAGTGTACAGTTGTTTTCATGGGACTTTTTTTTGGTTTCGGGGGTGAGGTTGATGGGAGGGGGCTATGTGGAAGGATCTTTCTTTAGAGAAATATGTCATGGGGGAACAGAAATTCAATGAAAAGGGCGCAGGATTTTCTAAAATTACTATAGAAAAAACAATGGAAAAATAAACATGGAAAAATTTTTTTCAATTGAAAGTAAAGAGTAAAATTGAAACTTAAAACGAACAGAGATTATTACGCATATGAGGGGTTCTAAAAATACTTTAGCATAAGGAACGAGGTATTTAAGAGAAGATAAATACCTCGCTCTTTATGCTATAGTATTTTTAGTAATTTCAACTATTTATTCTACGGCCTTTCTGATTCAGGGGTCATTCTTAAAGAATTAGGAGAAAAATTGCGATTTATTGTAAAGAACGAGGTATTAACGAGGGTACAAACCCCCTCATATACATAATAAAAAATAAAGAATATAAAAGTTTGTTACGTAAGTTACTTCTTAAGTTACGTATATTTTTTACCAATAAAAAAATTCGTTAAAAATTAAAATTTATGGTTGCCTTTTTATGTAACCGAAAAATTGCATGGCAACTATGCCTCTTTCCCTATCCCTTATTTCTCAAAATCGTGATTTCTGAACGTTTTTGAATTAATGCATGTTTGATTTTGGCTCTCCACACATAAATTATTAAAATGAAATTTGCATATTAATTCCTTTTTTGGCTAAATGGCTTTCTCTTAGTTTTGATCACGATTTTGAGAAATAAGGGATGGGGAAAGAGGCCTAGTTGCCATGCAATTTTTCGGTTACATAAAAAGGCAATCATAAATTTTAATTTTTAACGAATTTTTTTATTAGTAAAAAATATACGTAACTTAAGAAGTAACTTACGTAACAAACTTTTATATTCTTTATTTTTTATTATGTATATGAGGGGGTTTGTACCCTCGTTAATACCTCGTTCTTTACAATAAATCGCAATTTTTCTCCCAATTCTTTAAGAATGACCCCTGAATCAGAAAGGCCGTAGAATAAATAGTTGAAATTACTAAAAATACTATAGCATAAAGAGCGAGGTATTTATCTTCTCTTAAATACCTCGCTCTTTATGCTAAAGTAGTTTTAGAACCCCTCATATGCGTAATAATCTCTGTTCGTTTTAAGTTTCAATTTTACTCTTTACTTTCAATTGAAAAAAATTTTTCCATGTTATTTTTCCATTGTTTTTTTTTATAGTAATTTTAGAAAATCCTGCGCCCTTTTCATTGAATTTCTGTTCCCCCATGACATATTTCTCTAAAGAAAGATCCTTCCACATAGCCCCCTCCCATCAGCCTCACCCCCGAAACCAAAAAAAAAGTCCCATGAAAACAACTGTACACTTCCCAATAACCATTATTATATGTAAACACTGGTCGAAGTTTGTAACTTGCAGCCCCTACCACAGGGACTGTGGGGGAAATAGTCATTTCCAAAGACATAGTTATTATAGTTTTTGACTATGCGGGACAAAATGGCTATCTCAAAATTATGATCTGTTGAATTTGGAGAAAAATGAGCGTGGGAGGGGGCCTAGGTGTCCTCCAATTTTTTGGTCACTTAAAAAGGGCACTAGAACTATTCATTTCCGTTAGAATGAGCCCTCTTGCAACATTCTAGGACCAATTGGTCGATACGATGACCACTGGAAAAAAAAAAAAAAAAAAAAAAAAAAAAATTAACACGCACCCGTGATTCGTCTTCTGGCAAAAAATACGAAATTCCACATTTTTGTAGATAGGAGCTTTAAAATTTTGCAAGAGGGTTTTCTGATACGCCGAATACGATGGTGTGATTTTCGTTAAGATTCTGTGACTTTTAGGGGGTGTTTTCCCCTATTTTCTAAAATAAGCAAATTTTTTCAGGCTCGTAACTTTTGATGACAAAGACTAAATTTGATGAAACTTATATATTTAAAATCAGCATGAAAATCTGATTCTTTGAGCCGGGTCACTCCTTACTACAGTTCGTTACCACGAACTGTTTGATTTTGTCTCATTTGATGGTCTAGTTTGTTCATTTCGAGCTTACGGTTTTGTCCTCTTTGTTCTCTTCTGTACGTATTTTGTGCTAACGTCAATTTACGTTTGTGTCCCTAAATATTATGAAACTGCTGAAAATGCCCTTTGAAAATTACATCAGAGGATATGGGCACATGAATTTAGATAGTTTAAAATTTTTCTTCTGCAAATGCTTCTAAAACAGTTCTAAAATTTATTTTTCTTGTGTTTTCACTTTCTTTCAACAAGATTGCTAAACTATTTATTCTCTGCGGACTTATTACTGATACGACATAGTTGTTTTTTTTTTGGTCATAGCCTGAAAAAAGATCTCTTTCCAGAAGCAAACATTTCAATATTTTGTTATTTCTAATATCATTTCAAAAATTTTAAAACCAATTGTTCATTTTCATGGCTGCACGGCGTCCTTTCAAACTCGGGACCCAATTATTCCAATTGCCCTTTTTCCGGCCTTTTTTGGTAGAGGGGGTCCACTCCAGGATTAATTTAGCTGTTTTAATTCGTATTTGCAGCATTTGATTGAAAATACAATCCAATATAGCTCCAAAGGCTCTTATTTCTAAATTAAGTGTTGATGATTTCCTATTCGTTACGTGCTAGATTCAAATAGTAACCCATAAATGTAGAACTACCTCGTTGTAAAGTACCCTGCTAAAATTTGGCAATATATAATAATGCTAATATACCATGCTAATATAAAATATGTGAAAGGTGTTATTTAACGTCTCTATTGGGGTCTAAAAAGTACATTTGGCCATATGAATTTCGTTCAAAATAGCCTTCAAGGGTCTGTGATGGGCTAAATTTATTTTGTGATAAATTTGTCCAGCTATTTTAAATCTGAATCAATTATGACTCTTTTTGACCAATCAACGCTTACTTTTAATGAAGCTAACTTGTCATCAAAGTCAGTATTGGACTTGTCGTCTAAATCATTGGACTTCCTAACTTGTCATCAAAGTCAGTATTGGAGTTCCACTAGTCTTACCTTGCCTGGTAAATTACATGTTTCAAAATTACATGCAAGCATTTCAACTCATTCTATTTACAACCCATTATGTAGAAGTTTTAAATTTTCTATGTTTCGAGATTATTTCAGCATTGCAGTATCGATACTGTTGCAATGGAAATAATAAAATGCCACAATCTTCAAACTGTAATGGCTCAGACAAAAGTACCTTTGCTACAATTGTGGATACTTTTTGTTAATTAAAGTTTTTTCGAAGTTTTTTCCTAAGTCTTGGTTAAATTGATTTAGAAAATCTAAAACCAAACTCATCCTCTAATGTTTTGTTTCTTGACCAAATCTCATTTCCTAATGTATTTTTCTATACGTAAATATGCGTACGTCACGTGCGTACGTACATAGTTGCAGACATACTTACGTGCTTCTTTCGGAATCCCTTGACTCAGAACTATTGTTATTTACTCACAAATTTTCTTATGTCTTACAGCTTGACCTTTATCAGTTAATTCGATACCCCTCCCCCCTTCACTGAGAGCAAGTCTTTCGAATAAAAGACTCATGCGTACATGCATCAGCACAGTTACATAGAACTCGCAACATGGTTGTTATTTATGTTGGTAGTTATGTCCTAACTTCTTTGGCTCTTTAATGGTGTTTACGTGCTAAATATACCTCAGTAATAACAATAGATTCATTAATTATATTGTTGATTTTTAATTATTTAAACTAATTAATGTTAATAAGACGCAAAATAGCACATTTATGTTAAAGCTCGTTCAATCTATAATAATCTAAATGTATTCCCCTTACTCTATCACTCTGTCTCTCTCTCTCCCTCTTTCTCTCTTCTCTCTCTCTCTCTCTCTCTCTCTCGCTCTCTCTCTCTTTCTTTCTCTCCCCCTCCCCCTCTCTCTCTCTCTTCTCTCTCTCTCTCTCTCTCTCTCTCTCTCTCTCTCTCTCTCTCTCTCTCTCTCTCTCTCTCTCTCTCTCTCTCTCTCTCTTTCACTGTTAGTACTATCTTTATTTTTTGACCTTTTATGGTATGATAACAAGAAGCTGATTTTCCGCCTGTTAGGACAATCTCCTGTTTGGATCACCGGAATTGAATTTTTGCTGAAAACATTTTCATTTCCTTGTGTTTGAACATTCGTTCTTTACTCGACAACGAAATGGACTTAGGCTTGCACAATTTCTAAAAAGGATATTTTCTTCAAAATTTCAGCAAATTTAGGAGAAAATGGTCAAACACTTATTTTTCCGACTGTGACATTGCGCAAGAGCTTGTTTTTATTATAAGTTTGAAAAAAGTCAGAAAGATGCAAATTACATTGAAATTTAAGAAATCCTGGGAAAGTCCATAAGAACATCCAGGATGTAATATTGATGGGTATGAACCACGCTTCCTCCGACTTCTGTGCTTGACCCAGAATGATTTTCCTTTCTATACTCTTAAAACTACCTTCTGGAAAAATACAGTCAATATTTCAAATTTTTTCGTTAGAACCCCCATTGACTTTGAGCCTTTCCAAACTGAATCGTAGGCTCCACCCCTGTTCCAATACTAGATTAAGTGTTATGGGGTGGCTACCAGGGAGTGACAGATGACATCGTCTCCTTGGAAAAACGAAATCTCATTTTAAGCAGAACAATGGCACCAAAATACAAAAATTGACGGGGCAAAGATTTTTATGGCACTTGGTATTATATTATATATTAACCAAGTGACATATAGCGATCGCAAATTCTGTCGGTCCCGGTTTTGCTGCTCTAGGCACTTCCAGGTAAGCTAGGACGATGAAATTTGGCAGGTGGATCAGGGACCAGACCAGATTGAATTAGAAATAGTCCTTTTCCCGATTTGATCATCTTGGGGGGGGGGGTGGAGGGCCGGTTAATTCGGAATAAAATTGAAAAAAAGAAGTATTTTTAACTTACGAACGGGTTATGGGATCTTAATGAAATTTGATGTTTGGAAGGATATCGTGTTTCAGAGCTCTCATTTTAAATTCCGACCAGATCCCGTGTCATTGGGGAGAGTTGGAGGGGGAATCCAATAATCTTGAAAAACGCTTAGAGTTGAAGGATCGGGATGAAACTTGGTGGGAAAAATAAGCGGAAGTCATTGATACGTGATTGACGTAACCAGGACGGATCCGCTTGGTTTGGGGGAGCTGGGGGAAGGGTTAATTCTGAAAAATTAGAAAAAATGAGGTATTTTTAAATTACGAATGAGTGATCGGATCTTTATATAATTTCATATTTAGAAGGACCTCGTAACTCAGATCTCTTACTTTAAATCCCGACCGGATCCAGAGTCATTAAGGACCAGAAATCTAGGAAAACACTTAAAGTGGATGTATCAGGGTGAAACTTGATGGAAAGAAAAAAACAAGTCCAAGATACGTGACTGACATAACGTGAACGGATCCGCTCTGGATCCGGTGACATATAGGAGAGTTGGGGAAGGGACCTAAAATCTGGAAAACGATTAGAGTGGAGGGATCGGAATGAAACTTGGTTGGAATAATAAGCAGAAGTCCTAGATATATGATTGACACAACAGGAACGGATCTGCTCTATTTAGGGGATTCGGGAGGGGGGATGGCTAAATTAGACAAATTTTAAAAAATGAGGTATTTTTAACTTACGAAGGAGTGATCGTATCTTAATGAAATTTCATATTTAGAAGGATCTCGTAACTCAGATCTTTCATTTTAAATCCCTACCGGATACAGTGTCATTTGGAGGGGGGCGGAAATCTTGGAACAAACTTAAAGCGGAGAGATTAGGATGAAACTTGGTGGGAGGAATAAAACATGTCCAAGATACGTGACTGACAGAACCGGATTGGATCCGCTCTCTTTGGTGGAGTTGGGGGGGGAGGGTGTAATTCGGAAAATTATAAAAATTAGGTATTTGTAACTTAGGAACGGGTGATCAGATCTTAATGAAACTTGATATTTAGAAGGATCTTGTGCTTTAGAGCTCTTATTTTAAATCTAATTTTTGGGGGAATCCCAACCCCACATTGGGGGGAGCTGGATGAGGAATCCGGAATTCTTGGGAAACGTGAAAATTGAGGTATCTTTATCTTACGAATAGGTGATCGGATCTTAATGAAACTTGGCATATAGAAACGCCTTATATCTCGAATGCTCCATTTTCAATTTGAATCGGATCCGGGGGCATAGGGGGCTGGAGGGGGAAACAGAAATCTTGGAAAACGCTTAGAGTGGAGAGATCGAGATGAAACTTGATGGGAAGAATAAGCACAAGTTCTAGATACATGATTGACATAATTGGAACGGATATGTTCACTTTTGAGGAGCTGGGAGATGTTGATTTGGAAAAATTAAATAATTGAGAAATTTTTAACTTAAGAACGGGTAACCAGATCTTAATGAAATTTGATATTTAGAAGGAACTCCTGTCTCAGAGCCAGACAGAATAGGTGATCGGATCTTAATGAAACTTGGCATATAGAAACGCCTTATATCTCGAATGCTCCATTTTCAATTTGAATCGGATCCGGGGGCATAGGGGGCTGGAGGGGGGAAACAGAAATCTTGGAAAACGCTTAGAGTGGAGAGATCGAGATGAAACTTGATGGGAAGAATAAGCACAAGTTCTAGATACATGATTGGCATAATTGGAACGGATATGTTCACTTTTGAGGAGCTGGGAGATGTTGATTTGGAAAAATTAAATAATTTGAGGAATTTTTAACTTAAGAACGGGTAACCAGATCTTAATGAAATTTGATATTTAGAAGGAACTCCTGTCTCAGAGCCAGACAGGATCTGTTGACACTTGGGGGAGTTGGAGAGGGAAACCAGAAATCTTGGAAAACGCTTAGAGTAGAGAAATCGGGATGAAACTTGGTGGGTAGAATAAGCAAATGTCGTAGATGCGTGATTGACGTAACGGTACTGGATTTACTCTCTTTGGGGGAATTAAGGGGTAAGGTTCAGTGCTTTGGCGAGTTTGGTGCTTCTGAACGTGCAAGGACGATGGAGATTGGTAGGCGTGTCCGGGAGCTGCACAAATTGCCTTGATAAAGTCGTTTTCTTCGATTAGACCATCTGGGGGGCTGAAGAGGGCTTTCTCCTTCTGTCTTTCTTTTTTGTTGTTTTTATATGGTTGTTTTTTGTTTGTCCTATGTTAAAAACGAGCGTGGATTCATTTAAAGAATGTGATTCCTTTCTCCTGTGATCCTCATTTTCATTTTATGTATATATCTAAAAGGTATTAAAGGTCTAAAAGGTACATTTGGGGATATGAATATGGTTCAAAATTGCCTTCAAGGGTCTGTGATGGGCTAAATTGATTTTGTGATAAATTTGTCCAGCTATTTTAAAGGTGAAAAATTCATGATTCTTTTTTATCAATCAGTGCTGAGGTTGAATGAAGCTAAAGCAAAACATGAATTACAGTTTCGTATTTGTTTGCAAAACCCTTTAGAGAGCAAGTGATGTCCAATAACAGGTCAAACAAATTCATTTGGAGATCGTTGATGCAGGAATGCAATTCGATCAAGCAGGCAGCAGCCCCCAAGTAAATCATCTTTGTTGTCTATTTTATTTTATTTTATTTTGGGGGGGATAATAGAGGACTCCATAGTGAATATATACAGAGTTGAAGTGTCTAATGACTTGCAAAAAACACTTGCATAGTTTCCGGCATCTTTACTGGCTTTTACTGGGTTTTATGCCACAATTGGTTGACATCGAAAATTGTGATGGTTCTGCTCTTCTAACATCATGTTTTTTTTGTACTTGTTTACATAATGGTACACACTCTATTTTCGCATCTCAGTTCGCATCTAGCATTCATTCAATGCAGTCGCATTTCGCTAGCCCTGATAATTAGTGACGTGTGATTTTTGGCACGAGTATTTTGGATGCTTGGATATTTGGATATTTTTTAACAGTACGGTGAAGAAATCAATTAGCAGGTCTGTAAACTACTTTTGATAAATTTGAGCTACAGATAATGGCTAAATTTAGTATTCATGATCTGGCTCTAGCAAAGTTTCGAGGATTCCCCGATTGGCCAGTTCGTATTATTGAGGTTTTGGATCCAAAGACTGCGAACTCAAAGTCAAAAGTCTTTAAGTATCTGGTTTTTTGCTACGGGTCACGTGACACCCAGTTTGTTCTCGAGTCACAGCTTAAGCAGTTTGAAGCAAATAAGGTTGAAGCTATGAAATCTACTAGCAAGGGTGTAAAGGGATTATTTGATGATTTTATTCATCAACCGAACATTTATATAGAACTTTGCAAAGAGAAGCTAAAAACTCAAATTCTAATTCCTGGGCAACAAACTATAGCGGGATCGTCGGCTATTATTACTCGCATTTCCGCGACAGAACAGGAAATCCAAAGTGTGATTGAAAATCTTGCTGAAAAAAATAGACGAAAAGCTGGACGAAAAACTAGTGGCCACTGCTGCTGGTAGGAAGTCTCTATCCAGTGACACTTTGCATGCCATAAAAGCTCAGAGTTCAACTATCGTTAGTGAAGTTTATTCAGCTTTGATTGTTGAGTTTGAACCGAAATTTTTAGCCCTCAGTAACGAGCTGAAATTTCTAAGAAATCAAATAATATTTCTTGATGAGAGAGTTAAGAATGCAGAGCAGAAATTAGATATGTATGATCAGGACTTAAGGCTAGATAGTCTTCTTTTCAACGGTATCAAACAGCCTCCAAGTAGTGACTTAAAGTCTGTAATCGGGGGTGTGCTTCGCAATAAAATGGAAATATCTTAAGTGTCTGATGGTGATTTTGTGGAAGTGAGAAGATTTAAAATAAACAGTTCTACAACTCGTCAAGATGCTATAGCTCCGGTCCTAGTCAAACTCAGGTCGAAAGTAAATTGCCCAAAAAGTTTTTAAGCTTAAGTCGAAACTAGTGCGCACTGGTATATTTGTATCAGAAAATTTAACAAAGCAGAGACGGGACATTCTAAACCTAGCACGTGAAAAATACGGTAATAAACAAGTGTGGTCTGATCAAGGTCGAATTTATATACGTCTTGCGAGTGATGCTTTCCCCCGTCGCCTATGGTCGTTGCAAGATGTCGCTTAGATTGTTTTTTGTTTTTTTTTTTCAATAGGAATCAGTACAGTTTATATTGTTCTTATTTCTTGATAATTAGTTTTGCCGTTACACCAGAAGGATCGATTGGATGAATTAGAAAATAATGCTTTAGATGTTAATGAAATTTTAGAGTGTAAAATTGCTCAAGATAGTGTTGTAAAATGCCCTGAGCCAGTAAGAAAAAGTCAGTATGTATCATTTGAATTTCCAATACGGAAAGAAAATAAGAGTTTTCGTGTGTCTGAATGGAATTGCCATGTTACGTCATCGTCTGAGGATATTGAAAATTTTTTGTCTGCTATGAATAGTAGTATTGATGTATTAGGTATTTGTGAAACGTTTTTATCTATGGACAGCTGTCTCTCGTCTTACATTTTTCCAGGTTACCAAATGATTTCGAAGGTTAGAAATCGGATGAGACAAGGAGGTTTGTCTTTTTTGTTGAAAAATGGAATAAAATTTGAAGAAAGGGATGATTTATGCCTTTGGATTGAAGGAAAGGTGGAAATTTTTTCTGTGGAAATTGTATTTGTTGATAATAAAAAGATAGTAATTTGTTTGGTTTATAAACCACCTAGCACTCCCTCGGTTGAGTTCCTTGATTTATTGGATGATTGTTTATGTAAACTTCTGTCTGTAAAAAATGAATGCATAATCATGGGTGATTTTAATTTTGATTTGTTATGTTTTAATAGCTATAATTTTGAGTTTTTTAACTTGATGTTATCGCATGGTTATTTTCCAATGAATCGCCTTCCTTCTAGAATAACTGAACATTCTGCTACTCTTATTGATAATGTGTTTCTCCCTTCAAATTTAGTTCCTGATTCTTATTGTGATATCATGATCCATCCGGGATCTGATCATCTTCCTGTTTCATGTACGATAAAGCAACGGAGCCCAACTTACGAAAAGTCTAGGCGTAAACTTATAAGAGATCTTCGGCCGGCAAATTTACATGAGTTCCGTGAACAAATAAGTGTAATATCGTGGGAGAAAGTGTATGAAGAACCGGATCCCTCGCGTGCCCTCGACAACTTTCTTGGGATAATTACTCCGATATTTGAGTCTGCTTGTCCCTTGAAACTTACTAGGAAAAAAGAACGAGATATCCCCCGAAAACCCTGGATTGATGATGAAGTTGTTGAAGCTATAAATGCTCGTAACGCTTGCTTCTTTAAAAGTTTAAATGACTCATCTGAAGAAAGTAAAAATGAATATATTCGTCAACGAAATTTAGTGAATAAGTTAAGACATTCAAAAAAAAATAAAAAATATTACATCGAAAAATTTAATGAAGAAAAAGGTGATATGCGGGGCACTTGGCAGACCATTAACGTCGTGATTAAAGTCACAGGTAAACATTATGGCCTCATAAATGCTATCACTGTCGAGGGTGTTACAGTCACTGATAAGCACCAGATTGCTGACGAGTTTGGTAAATTCTTCTCTGGTATTGGAAGTAGAATCAGGGAAGACACTTCTCACGGAGACCCAGCGAAAAGTGACACGCTCTTTGAAGATAATCGAGGTGAACATCATAAATTTCAATTTGAAAAAGCGTCAATTGAAGAATTAACAAAAATTGTGAAGAATTTAAAGTCAATTACTGCTGGTATTGACGATTTGAATCTGAAAGCATTCAAAGTAGTTTCAGTGTATCTACTACCATGTCTTCTCTACCTCGTTAACCTGTCACTTGAAGTCGGCCAATTCCCTGAAGCGCTTAAGCAAGCAAAGGTCCTACCACTGTTCAAATCAGGCAATAAGCAAGATATGACGAACTATCGACCTATAAGCTTGTTGCCACTATTCTCAAAGATATACGAGAAAATAGTACATCGACAGCTGTATGAATATTTAGACAAGCTCGGAATATTAAGTGAGTCACAGTTCGGTTTCAGAACTAAACATTCAACTGTTCATGCGGCATACCATCTAATGGAGTGCGTTAATAGTGCCCTAGAAAGGAATCTTATCCCTCTTACTGTGTTCATAGATTTTAAAAAAGTATTTGATACCGTTGATTTTAATCTTTTATTAAGTAGGCTAGCTTGTTTGGGAGTCCGTGAGAAGTGTTTGGATTTGTTTAGGTCTTACTTGCATGGTAAGTCTATCAAAGTTATGATAGAGGATGTGGTAGGGAAACCCTTCAATGTGAATTGTGGAGTGCCCCAAGGTTCGGTATTAGGACCTTTACTGTTTCTTATATACGTGGATACAATGCGTTTTTACATTCCTGGTGCCGTAGTTACATCATTCGCAGATGACACAGCGCTTACAGTGATTGGGGAATATGTCGAAGATCTTATAGAGATAACTAATGTAGCTTTGGAGAATTTATCTCAGTTCACAAAGCATAGTTTGAATACTGAGAAGACTAATTATATGATATTTAGTCGTATTGGTAAAGTTGTAAATAATTGTCATAGTATTCTTTTACAAGGTGTTTCCATTAGTCAGGTTTTTAATGTAGATATCTAGGATTTTATTTTGATGTAAATTTTAGTTGGATTCATCATTGCAAAGTTTTATCTTCAAAATTGGCTCGCGAAGTCGGTATTTTAAGAAGATTTCATAATTTTTTTCCTCTACATGTCCTGAAAGCAATTTATTGTTCAATTGTCCATCCTTATTTAGGGTGTGGTTGTTCATTGTATGCAAGCAATTTTTCTAGTCATGTAAAAAGGGTCCAGATTATGCAGAATAAGGCAATTAGAAGTTTGGGTGAGTATCTTGCGTGTGGTAGTACTAGAGATTGTTTTAGAGATTTAGATATTTTGAATATTGATTTTATTAAATCTCAACAGATTTTAATTTTTGTATACCAGGTTTTAAATGGATTGTCTCCTCAATATTTTAGAAGTTTTTATCGATATAATTAAATTATCACGATTATTCTACTAGGAGCTCTGATCAGCTGACTAGTGAAATCAGGCATACAACGCAATCTGGGTTTATGATTAAACATGTAGGTGTTGTTATTTGGAACTCAATTCCAGAGAGTGTTAGGTGTTCTGAAAATCTTATATTATTTAAAGTAAGAATAAAAAATTATTTTTTGAATAAATTATAAATTATATTGGTTAAATTTTTATTCCTTTTTTTTCTTTTTTTTTATGATGAAAGATGGCTGTTTAGAGATTGTATAGTATTTCGTCTGTTTTTTTTTGCGTATTTCTTTGATTTTGAACGAATAGTTATCATTTATTTGTTGTAGTTTTGCTGCTAAACAGGGACATTTTAGGTCCGTAAATTGAGCAGCATATTATTGATTGTAAGTGCAATTTTAGTAATTTTTATTTGATGAAATAAACGCATACCTACCTACCTACCTACCACTCGAGAAGTGAAGTTAGGTAATCTTAATAAAATATACCAAAAATATGATGGAAATATAGTAATTTAAGAAACAGCTTTTGGTTTTATATTTGCAGATTAGGCGGGGGGGGGGGTAAAGTATAGCGGGTCTCTAGGCAAAATTTGTTAGCTAAAATTGTTCTGCATATTATTCTCTTCGTTTTGTTTTTCTTGTGACACCCACAAAAGAACTAGTATTCTATGTTTCTTGTGACACCCCCAAAAGAACTAGTATTCTATGTCACAAAGAGCGCATGAGCCTAAAATCTGGTTCAAGACCAATCTTATTTGACAACAAAAAGCTTAACTTGCTCACTATAGCGGTCAGAAGTGCAAAGACAAAAAATTATACAGAAAATATTAATTATTACTTTTTTGTAGATGGTGAACTGCTTTTTATCTTCTTTTTTTTTAGTGGGGCGGCTTTTATAACTTACTATTTTTGTATCAATATTTCTATACCATTTAAATTTCGACAGATTTATTAGAACTTTAACCCTCGCCAGATTTTAGATTAAATTTACGACCATTTCGACTACCTACCTACGACACATGATTGTCAAGGCTCCTTTAAATTACAGGTATTTCTTTGTTCGCAAGTTTATTGAAGTAGTCTATTATGCCCCCCCCCTAAAAAAATCTTGAATCTTCCCCTACCCCCAGAAAACTTTCCTTTCCATTAAAATTTTCCATGTGGAAAACCCCCCAGCAGAAAATTCATCGTACCCCCCCCCCCCAAAAAAAATTTGCGCACTTTTCAATAACAAATACTATGCGTAAACAATGGGTGAATCCTATAACTGAAAGACCTTTGACCAAGGGCTGTGGGGGTCATGCTATTTCCTATGGCATAGTTATTGGCTTTTCAACGAATTTGAACAAAATGTACAACTTTGAGTGAAAAAAGGGGGGCCAATTGCCCTCCAATTTTTTGGCACTATGACCTTTAATTTTCGTTCAAATGCGTTCAAATTTCGTTCAACTTTCCCTTTTCAGATATTCTAGGACTATTGGTTTGATGCAATCACCCCATGGGAAAACAATCAAAGAGAAAACAAAAACAAATAAACGTGCATCTGTGATGTTTATTTTGGCAAAAAATACAAAACTCCGCATTTTTGAAGATGGGAGCTTCAAAGTTCTGCAACAGGGTTGCTGGATACGCTGAATCATATGATGTGATTTCCATTAAGATCCAACAGCTTTTAGGGCGTTTCTACCCCTGTCGAAAATCAGGGAAATTTATCTCAGGCGGGTAGTTTCTAATGGGTCACATTAAACTTGATGAGATATATATATTTTGAATAATCATCAATATTTGATTCTTTGATATGTTCATTGTCATTAAGACTCTGTTTCTTTTAGTTTCGGTCACTTATGAGGTTTTCGGTTATTTCTTATCTTATGGGGGAAAATATTTGGTTTCAATTTCATAAATTTTCAAAGAAGAAATCGCTCAATTCTTACTGTTTTACTGTTTTTACTGTTTTACTTACTGTTTGGGTTTTTACTGTTTTAAAATGTAGAGTTAAGAGAAAGAGTCTAACTTTAGCGTAAAGAGTGGGGGGTTGAGAAGGAAAAGCCCCTTTCATATACGGAGTAATTTCTGTTCGTTTTAAGTTTTAATGTCGCTCCTTATTTAAAAAACTTGTTTTTTTTTATATTTAATTTCGGTACAGGCCGATAACGCGGAAAGCAGAAGTAACTGACTTCACTAAACGGGCAAGACAAGATTAAGTTTGACTAATCAGAAGAAGGTTATCCGCATAAGCCAGATAAGAGCTATCAGATGGTCCTAGCAGGCCCGTAATCGATATATTTGATAATACATTTTCAATACAAGCATTAAAAATATACGGCGAAAGAACTCTCCCTTGTCTTACACCGCAACGAACAGGGATATGACTAAAATAAGAATTATTTAATGACTTAAGGCAAAGGTAAGAATGGGAGTACCAAAAACGAAGCACGTGAATTACCGACTGATTTACTCCTCTCTGGCATAATGCTGTCCATGCTTGAATGGGACAAACACTGTCAAATGCCTTAGACAAGTCTAGGGTTGCGAAATGATGTAAGCGACGAGTGGGATGGGCATCTTCTAATAAAGAAGTAAAAGCACGGTGAAGATGCTGACAGCCCAGCCCAGATCTAAAACCATATTGATTATCATAATTAAGAGCAAGCTTAGTGATATAAGGTAGTAGGAGGTGTTCAAAAAGCTTGCTAAGAGTACAAGCTATCTTTATGGGCCTATGAGAACTACAAGAAATCGGGTCTTTTCCTTTCTTTAGAATTTGATGTAACGCTACCACATAAGAACGAGTCGGGCACACAAGAACCACTAAAACACATTTGAAAAAAAAGTTGGAGATGAGATACCAGTTCGAAAGAATTGGGAACAAGATTCGAAACAATAATCCCATCAATATCCAAAGATTTTCATTTTAAAACCTTAATACCTTTAACAATAGCCCCCTTTTCAACTGGAGTCACATGTCTCTGACATAAACGTGACGCCAATTTTTTTTTCGAGCAAACGTGAGAAACCCTTATGCACTGCATAATTAACTTTGGAAAATATTTTTGAATAATATTCGATCCAAGATGGACGAGGTATAATATCACTAGAAGTTGAATTCGGAAACTTGGCGGAATTTATCACTTTTCGCCACTCACCATTTCTTTTCGGAAAAGTTTCACCAGAGTAACGAACGGCACAAAGATGGAGTTTATATTCGAGTTTCGTCATTTGTATTAGATCAAACACAGTGCCCCCAGAAGGTCGACCACAGGCAGACCAGAATCTTAACCAGAATTTGGCCTTATTCTTGACTTTTTTTAGTAAAGGATCATACTTCCAAATTGGTTTTTGGGTATTTCGCCTGAAACGAATTAGCGGGACGGCCACACCCTCAGCTTGCTTTATACATAAGATAATGTCACGATAATAGCGATTCAAATCAGCACGAGCATTGTCAATAATGGGGTACGCATTTGTGCAAGGAACATGGAGAGGGACACGTACGGTGGACAGTAGAGCTCCAAGTGTAGCAAAGTAAAGAGGCATGTTCGCACTAGACTAATCACGTTTTTCAAACCACTTATGAGACAGTGACGGTTGGTTTGAGTATACGTCAGAAGTAACCGTAATATGAAAATACAGAGGTAAATGATCATAATCTCTCTCATCTTCAACAACATATACTGCTGAAGCTTGTAATGAATGATAGCAGATGCAGTGGTCCAAATTTGACACAGAACGCCTACAATGGATATATGTAAAACTCAGGTCTTTCGTTAGGACCTTAAATGCTGAGGTTAGACACTGAAAAAGCGCTTCCTTTAGTGTCGAGGAAACGGTGAGGTCACTGTTTAAGTCGCCTATAAGCACCCTCTTCTATCCCAGACGCTGAATACCAGATATGAGAGTCTTTAAATTGTTACAGGCATTCGCATAACTGGAGAAGGAAGAAACAGTTCTTCTATCAATGGGGTGATGATGGGGATCCAGATCTTCATGATCAAACAGTTCGAGGTAGCAAACTGTAGTAAGGAGCGACCCGGCTCAATAGTGAACAAAATTCTAAAAAACGGAATGTACTAATAGATACATCAAAAGAATTAGCTTTTTATGCTGATTTTAAATATATAAGCTTCATTAAATTTAGTCTTACTCATCAAAAGTTCCAAGCCTGAAAAAATTTGCCTTGTTTCGGAAAATAGGGGAAACACCCTCTAAAAGCTATAGGATCTTATCTAAAATCCCACCATCGCATTGAACGTATTAGAGAACCCTACTGTAGAAATTTCAAGCTCCTATCTACAAAAATGTGGAACATAGTTTTTTTTTTTTGCTAGAAGACCGATCACGGGTGCGTGTTTATTTGTTTGTTTTTTGTTTGTTTTTTCCCAGGGGTGATTGTATCAACCAAGTGGTCCTAGAATGTCACAGGAGGGCTCATTCTAGCGGAAATTAGACGCTCTTGTGTCCTTTTTATTTGACCAAAAAGTTGGATGGCACCTAGGCTCCCTACAACGGTCTTTTTTTCCCAAAGTCAACGGTTCAAAACTTTTAGATAGTCATTTTGCTCAACATAGTCTAAAAACATAATAAATATATCTTTGGGGCTGACTTACTCCCCCAGAGTCCCCGGGGGAGGGGCTGCAAGTTACAAACTTTGACCAGAATTTATATAAGTAACGGTTATTTGGAAGTGTACACAACTTTTCAGGGGGATTTTTGGTTGGGGAGGGAGGGTTGAGGGGTGGGGCTACGTAGGAGGATCTTGCCTTGGAGGAATTTGTCATGGGCGAAAAGAAATTTCAAGAAGGGAGTGCAGGATTTTCTAGCACTATTTAAAAAAAAATAATGAAAAAATAATTATGAAAAAGTCTTTTTCCACTGAAAGTAAGGACCAGCATAAAACTAAAAACGAACAGGGATTATTACACATATGGGGGGTTCATCTCTTCATAAATACCCCGTCCTTTAAGCTAAAGTATTTTTTGTAATATCAACTATTTAATCTACAGCCTTTGTGATTCAGGGGTTAATCTTAAAGACTTAGGAGAAAATAAATTTTTATTGTAAAGAGCGAGGTATTAACGATGGGGCAAACCCCCTCATATGCATAATAATAATATAAGAATATAGATGTTCGTTACTTAAGTTAATTTGTAAGTTACGCATATTTTTTACTAATAAAAACGTTTGTTAAAAATTAAAAATTCTAGTTGGCTTTTGAAGTAACCGAAAAATTGGAGGTCAACTAGGCCTCCTCACCCACCCTTTTTCTCAAAATCGTCTGATCAAAATTAAGAGAAAGCCATTTAGCAAAAAAAATTAATACACCAATTGCGTTTTAATTATTTATTTATATTTCAATAAGTCAATTCTAGAGTTTCTGGTGCGATGATGCCAAGAGGCACGTGGAGGGGGGATATGTACTGCAGCATTAATGATGAATCTGGCTGAAAAAAGCAGAGAGTAGGCTGTACAATATTCACCTTCGCCCACCCGAAAGCTTATTTATTCTATACCACTGCAGTCCTACTAGCTTTATGCTGCAAAATACTCGCTTGGCTTCAGGACTCAGTTAACTGTTGTTCAACCCTCGTACATTTGTCAGTAGAGCTTAATATTAGTATTGGCTAAGAGTTTGCGACACAGAGTGATTTATGGGCGGATAAGGGGCTTACATCTCCCCAAAACTCTTGAATTTCTCGGTAATCCCTTTCAAATTGTCAAACAGAATTTACTTTATCATTATTATCCCATCCAAAAATGTGTATTCTTCAATATCCCCAAAGTACAAAATCTATGGTCGCGGGTGTGAGGTAGATATATTCATCTCCAAATGTAAAATACATGGATATGGTTAAAAGCAATGGATTAATTGTCTATCAAGGTTTG
Source organism: Artemia franciscana (assembly GCF_032884065.1). NCBI lineage: Eukaryota > Metazoa > Arthropoda > Branchiopoda > Anostraca > Artemiidae > Artemia > Artemia franciscana. The sequence continues at coordinate 408,623 of NW_027062709.1, forward strand.
TCAAAAGTTTTTAGAAAGATTCAATTTTTCTTGTTTCAATTTTTTCCTTTTATTATGTTCAAGAGCCTTAGATTTTGCTATAGCCTTAATTTTGAGCCTTAAGAAGAAGCCATCCCGAGAAAGTGGTTTTCAAAGACAGAAAAAAAGTTTCAACTGTTTGTTTCAGAAGTTTCAATATCATTGCTTTTAGTAGTTTTCGGAAATTGCTGCAAGTAAACGAAGGCGTATAAGTCTTCTTCACCTAGTCTCCATTGGTAGAATTCAGTGGTTTAAGGATGGGACTTAAACGGCCTAATTAAACCCATAATCGTGGGGGCCAAACCCCACAAAAAAGCTTCAAATGAACGTTGTAAGCCCATACACGCTCTACTTTTACATAGTGATAATAAGAATCTATTTTTAACGCGCTCAAACTGCAAAACACAAGGGGAATGCTTGAAAAAAAGAAACAACAAACAAAAAGAGAAAAAACAGCATTACCATACAAAACTGTATTTGATCTTTCGAATGACGCCGAAATATCCGTAACAACGCATTCACTAACAGTTAAATAAACACTGAAGTGACGCTGAAATATCCCTACTGAAACTGAAACTGATCCGTACTTTTAAACTGAAAGTAAGGAGCAATATCAAAGCTTACAACTAAAAGAAAATATTGCGCGTTTAGGACTTATACGGTTAAAACATAACCGAAAATATGAAGGGGGGATGAATCCTGAAAAAAAAGCTTCAAATGAACGTTATAAGTCCATACACTCAATTTTCATTAAATGATATTAATAATCTATTTTTAATGCGCTACAAAACGGCAATACACAAGAGGAATGCTAGAAAAAAAGAAACAACAAGTAAGAAGAAAAAAACAGCATCAAACAGTTCGTGGTAACGAACTGTAGTAAGGATCGACCCGGCTCAATAGTAACCAAAACTCTAAAAAATGGAATTTTGGTACCAATAGCTACATCAAAAGAATCGAATTTTAATGCTGATTTTAAATATATAAGTTTCATCACGTTTAGTCTTACCCATCAAAATTTACGAGCCTGAGAAAATTTGCGTTGTTTTAGAAAATAGGGGGAAACATCCCCTAAAAGTCATAAAATCTTAAAGAAAATCACACCATCAGGTTCAGCGTATCAGAGAACCCTACTGTGGAATTTTAAAAATGTGGAATTTTATATTTTTTGCCAGAAGACAGATCACGGATGCGTGTTTATTTGTTTGTTTGTTTTTGTGTTGCTTTTTTTTTCAGGGGTGATCGTATCGACCCAGTTGTCCTATAATGTTGCGAGAGGGCTCATTCTAACGGAAATGAAAAGTTCTAGTGCCCTTTTTAGGTGAACAAAAAATTTGAGGGCACCTAGGACCCCTCCCACGCTAATTATTTTCCCAAAGTCAACGGATCAAAATTCTGAAATAGCCATTTTATTCAACGTAGTCGAAAAACCTTATAACTATGTCTTTGGGGACGGCTTACTCCCCCACAGTCCCCGTGGGAGGGGTTACAAGTTCAAAACTTTGACCAGTGCTTACATATAGTAATGGTTATTGAGAAGTGTACAGGCGTTTTCAGGAGGATTTTTTGGCTGGAGGAAGGGGTTGAGAAGAGGAGGATATGGTGGGGGAACTTTCCATCGAAGAATTTGTCATGGGGGAAGAAAATTTCCATGAAGGGAGCGCAGGATTTACTAGCATTACTTAAAAAAAAAACAATGAAAAAATAAATATGAAAAAGTTTTTTTCAGCTGGAAGTAAGCAGCAGCATTAAAACTTAAAACGAACAGAAATTATTACCCATATGAGGGGCTCACCTCCTCCTAATACCTCGCTCTTTACGCTAAATTATTTTTTAATTGGGACAAAATTTAAGCTTTAGTGTAATGAGCGAGGTACTGACGAGGGGGCGAACCCCCTCATATATTTAATAAAAACATGAGAATACAAAATTTCTTTACGTAAGCTAATTTATAAGTTACGTATATCTTTTACTTATAAAAAGATTCGTAAAAAAGTAAAAGTTCTAGTTGCCTTTTTAATTAACCGAAAATCGGAGGGCAACTAGGCTTCCTCTCCTCTCTTTTTTTCTCAAAATCATTCGATCAAAATTATGAGAAAGCCATTTAGCCAAAAAAAAAATATACAAATTTCGTTTTAATTATTCCTCTGTGGAGAGCCAAAATCGAAACATGCATTGATTCAAAAACTTTCAGAAATTAAATAAAAAAACAAGTTTTTTAAATGAAAGTAAGGAGCGACATTAAAACTTAAAACGAACAAAAATTACTCCGTATATGAAAGGGGCTTTTCCTTCTCAACGCCCCGCTCTTTACGCTAAAGTTTTTTACTGTTTTAAAAGGTAGAGTTAAGAGAAAGAGTCAATCTTTAGCGTAAAGGGTGGGGCGTTGATGAGGAAGCAGCCCCTTTCATATACGAAGTAATTTCTGTTCGTTTTAAGTTTTAATGTCGCCCCTTACTTTCCGTAAAAAAATCTTTTTTTTATTTAATTACCACAAAAGCCAACTGGGAGGTGTAAATCTTTATTTCATAATCACAAGGAAGGGAAATTTAAAATCCTAACTTCTTTAGGCTGTCGAAATGATATTTCGGGATTGCGATTTCCCAACGGGGCTGAGAAGCAAAATATTCACTTGTTTTTACCGTCAAAAATTTGTTTTCGAGTCTTGCTATGGCAGTTTTGCGGATAAATTGATATCTTTACTACTTTGGTTTTTTGGGTTTGATTATCTTGCAAAACAGGGTGGTTTTTACAACAGTGTTGTTTCTTAGGGGATTTATATAATAGAAAGTAAATGTATGAGGAGTGCAATCAATCCGCCATTCACAGTAAAAACACCTAAACTCGTTTAACCAGTGTTATAATTTGTTCTTGTCATATCGGATGCAGGAAATTGATTTGGATTAGCCTGCTGCAAACCTAATTAGATAATATCTGGCACTATTTGAAGCTGGGGGGTATTTGAAGCCCCCCTTGTGTGTTAGTCTTTGACTCATGTTAATTAGAGTAACTAATTAGTAGTTTACGATGTCGTCTTGGATAATTGGAGAAGTTGCGGTTGCTAAATTTCACGATTATCTTTTGTGGCCAGTTAAAATTATTGGTGAAGTCAAGCAAGCGTCAGGTCCAGCAAAATTCACCGTTTTCTGCTACGGGTCGCATGATTTTCAAACAGTCCCTACCCAAAGCCTCCATGACGTCAAATTAAAGAGAACAGAGGCACTGAAAAAAACTACTAACGAGGCCAAGCTCGCTTTCTATGAAATGGACAATGACCCAGAAATCTAACAGCCATACTTGGAAAAATATCTTGCAAAGCGCAAGGGCACTGTTTCTAACAGCACTGACCAACCAGGACATCTTACGAAAAATCAATCGTCAAATCAAAGCCCGGATATAGGCAACCAATCTTCTGACCTGAGCATGAGACTAACTCAGACCCAACAAGAATTGGAAGCTGTAAAAGCGAATCTCAGGGATGAAATCTCACGTAAAGTTTCTGATCGCATAAAAAATCAACTCCCGCACTCGGCTGAATCAATTATATCTGACGTATATGATTCTTTGATGGTCGAATACTCGCCAAAATTCGATTTTATCGAAAAGCAACTAAAATCACTAAAAAACAGCTTCATGAAATTCGAATAGCGAGTGAAAAAGATCGAAAGTAGACTTGACGATATTGAGGAGGAAGATAGGCAGGATTCACTTATTTTCAGTGGTGTCAAACAAGCTCCGGGGGCTGATGTAAAATCGTGTATTAATAATATTATCTCGGACAAGATGGGCGTACAGGTTAATGTTTCGGAACTAACTAAAGTGTATAGATTTACCCTTCCTTCGAGTCCTACGCGGCCTGATATAATTGCCCCAGTACTCGCCCAGTTTTCGTCTAAGGATGTGGCTAGAAAGGTATTTACTGCTAAGAGCAAACTGGCCAAATCTAGTATATTTGTGTCAGAAAGTTTAACTAAGAAGCGACGAGAATTTCTGCAACTGGCTCGTGATAGGTTAGGCAACCACAACGTATGGTCCGATCACGGCCGTATTTTCGCTCGATCTGGAAATGACGCTCGGCCACGCCGACTGTGGAGTTGTGACGACGTCTAATCTGAATTTATTATTATTATTTTTTTTTTTTCATTTTTTTTTTTTTTTTTTTTTTTTTTTTAGTAGTAGTAGTAGTAGTAGTAGTTACAAATGTGTACTTCAGTATTTACATTCTTCCGTAGTATTAGCTCTTTAATAGGAAGTAGGATAATTTATTTATGAATGTTTTCACGATTACTACAGTTAGAAAATAATCGCTTTTCGTTGGATAATATTTTGTCGAGTGATGTTGGTAGCCGGTCGGAATTTTCGGATAAACAGCCTGCAAGCCTTAGTAAATATGTTGCAGTAGATGATGTGAGTGCACCCGTTATGCTGTCCGGATTCCAGATTCTCCACTGGAATTGTCATTTAACTACTTCACATGAAGATGTAGTTGATATAATTAACAAACTTGACAGTGAGGTGCAAGTGACAGGTATTTTTGAATCATTTATTAGTGAACAGTGTCCTGCTTCGTTATTTAATTTTCCATGTTACACAATTATTTCCAAGAACCGGTCATTGATGGGAAGGGGAGGCTTAGCATTCATAATCAAGGATGATATAAAATTTAAAGTAAGGGAAGATTTATCTTTATGGATTGAAGGTAAGATTGAAACTTTTGCTATTGAAATAGTGACAAGTAATAATAATACACTTCTTATTTCATCGGTGTATAGACCCCCTGGTCTATAAATGATTATAACTGAGTTTAAAGAGTTGAGAAAGAGTTGAGAAATCAACTCAGAATGAGAAAGAGTTGAGAAATCATGTAAATAATTCAAAAAGAAATGCAAATAATGAGTATTATTTAAACTGTTTGCAGATTAAGGAAGGTAATATAAAAGATACTTGGGGAATTGTCCGTGAAGTGATAGGATGTGAAAAAAAAGGATATGTGTACAACCAATTTAAAAAATAGTAATAGAATTATTCATGATAAATTATAGATAGCAAATTACATGGGTGATTATTTTTCAAAAATTGGTAGTGTTATACAGAATGAAGTGTCTAGAGGTGGTTGTGCCGTCAACATTAACGCAAATCCTTCAAGCATGCAGAATGGGTTTGGATTTGTATCATGTAATGTAGAAGAAGTTGAAAAAATTGTTTGTAGCCTTAAATCAAATTCTTCTGGTGTAGATGGATTGAACCTAAAGGCTTTTAATTATGTGTCGGTGTATCTTTTGCCGGTACTGGTTCATTAATTAATCTCTCAATGGTTAAAGGACATTTCCCGTCGGAACTGAAACGGTCTAAAATCATACCTTTACATAAAGGTGGGGACCCCTCAGACCCCTGTAATTGGCAACCAATTCCATTTTGCCTTTATTTAGTAAAATTTATGAAAAAGTTATTTATAAACGATTGTATGATTTTTTGGATTCGAAGAAAATTTTGTATAATGGACAGTTTGGTTTCAGAAGTAAACATTCCACTAGTCATGCAGTACACCATCTTTTAAGTTTTGTTTATAATGCGTTTGAAAATAATATGGTTCCTTTAACTGTTTTTGTAGATTTTCGTAAGACTTTTGACGCTGTTGATTTTAATACTCTTCTTAGTTGACTAAGTAGGCTTGGGTTAGGTAGTACTTGTGTATAGTGGTTTTTATCGTATTTGCATGGACGGACTATCAAAGCTGCTTTATCAGATATATCAAGCAGAGAATTTGGTGTTAAGTGTGGAGTGCCTCAAGGTTCCGTGCTGGGACCTCTACTTTATCTTATTTATGTTAATTCGTTGGCTTCACATGTTGGAGTTGAAGCGCGGACCTCTTTCGCGGACGATACTGCGATAACAGTAATTGGTAGTTGTTTGGTGCAGGTTGCACATAAGGCTAATTTAGCAATTGAACGTTTGCGCAGTTTTACAGTAGGTAGTTCCCTAGCAGTTAACGCATCTAAAACAAATTACATTATATTTAGTAGAACAGCTTGGTGTTACTTAATGACAATAATAACATTTTTTTTGACATTTACCCATTAAATACGTTTTTGAAATGAGGTATTTGGGGTTTTATTTAGATAATAATATTAGTTGGAAAAAGTATTGTAGTGTTATTGGTGCTAAAATGGCTAGGGGTCTAAGAATTTTGAGACGTGTAAAAAAAACTTTTCCATTCAAGATTTTAAAAATCATTTATTCTTCCCTTGTTAATCCTTATATAGATTATGGTTGTGTCCATTGGGCTAGCAATTTCTTCTCTAATTATAAAAGGATCCAGATTTTGCAAAATAAAAGCATTCGATTGATTGGGGACATAAAAGAGCAGGTTCAATCCAAAACTATTGCTAGCTTTTTTCGGTGTAATGTTTTAAATGTTGGTCAGATTCGTGACTACCAGGCATAAATTTTTGTGTTCCAAAGCATATGCCCTGAGTATTTTCATGATTATTTTTCCATGAATCAGGAGTACCATAATTATGATACAAGAAATTCAGAACTTTTAAGCCATGAACAAATAAAAACAGTTAGATCATCATATGTGGTTCGTAATCTGGGGCCTTCTGTTTGGAATAGTTTGCCGGCTGGCATCAGGGAGTTTGTCACTTTATATGGGTTTAAAAATAAATTAAAACATTTTATTTAAGTAATAAATTTTGAAGGGCAGGAGGTTTTTGATGTCTTTTTTTGCAGTTTATTGATGTGGGGTGGGGGCTGAATACCGGTAATTAATATTTAAAATGATTATTTCGTTGCATTTTGTTCATGTGTATGTGTTGTTGTTTTTTATATATAAGATATGATAGGTGGTTAATCATGAGATGTTATGTTTAGATATTTATTTATAAGATGTAAATCATATTAGGAAATTGCAGCACCAGTCCTTAGGACTTTCTTTTTGCTGCAATAATTTATTAGTGTTGTCTTTTTTATTTATGTTTGTATTTTAGATAAAATAAAACTTACCTACCTACCTACCTACCTATTAATTTAAGTTTTAAATTTTGGTCAGCAAATGGTGGGTACTTTACTGCCTATTTTCTACGCTAAAGTTTAACTCTTTCTCACAACTCTACTTTTTAAAACAATAAAAACTTTAAGACTCTTTTATTTTTAGCGGGTGTTTTCCCCTATTTTCTAAAATAAGATAAATTTTCTCAGGCGTTTAACTTTTGATGAGTAAAACTAAACTTGATAAAACTTAAATATTTACAATAATCGTAAAAATTCAATTCTTTTTATGTAACTATTGGTATCAAAATTCCATTTGTTAGAGTTTCGATTACTATTCAACTGGGTCGCTCCTTACTACAGTTCGTTACCACGAACTGTTTGATTTTTAGGATAAATAGATGAGAAAATACTAACAAAGAGCTCCAAACTAATAGGAGACTATTGATGGGACTAGCCATTATAAATACTCACCAAAATATTGTGGTAGACATCGACCGTGTAATAAATGTATATGGCGGTTGGGGAAATACAGAAGTAGACTTTTTTTTATAAAATTGTGAATTCTTTAACGTTAGCGAAATATATAGAACTTTATAAAGTGGAATGATAAGCTATGTTGTTATGAAAAGTAAAATTTTGATTTGTTAATTTTTAAGATTTTGTCAAAGTTGACACTGTTTATTAAAACACTATTTTGAAAAGAAAGGAGTGATTAATTGATGCTCTATTGCCTATACTTAAAACCCTCGTTTTATATACAAATTGTCACAAAGAGTGCATGACCACAAAAGATGATTCAAGACCAATCTTTTTTTACATTAAAAGTTTAACTCACTCGTTATAGCGGTCAGAAGTAAGCAAAAAATTATGCAGAAAATATAAAATTTTTTTTTATTATTCATGGTGAAAAGCTTACATTTTTTTTTTATGGCGGGGCGACTTTTATAACTTACTATTTCGGAATTAATATGTGCATAACATAATTAATTTAAACATATTCATTAAAACTTTAACCTTCACCAGATTTTAGATTAAATTTACGACCATTTCGACTACCTACCTACGATACATAATTGTCGAAGCTCCCTTAAAATTGCAGATATTTCTTTGTTCACAAATTTATTGAAGTAACCTATTATGGGCCCCTTCCTACAGAAAATCCTGGATCTGCCCCTGCCCACAGAAAACTTTCTCCCCAATAGAGATTTCCCTGTGGATAATCTTCCATAGAAAATTCACCATACCCCCCCCCCCGCCACCCCCAAAAAAATGTACGCACTTTCCAATAACAAATACTATGCGTAAACAATGGGTGAGTCATATAGCTGAAAGACCTTTGCCCAAGGGCTTTAGAGGTCATGTTAATATTTATGGCATAGTTATTGGCCTTTCAACTAATCTGAACAAAACTACTGTCTTCAAATTTTGATAAGATTATTTTGATTGAAAGATGGGGGGGAAGAGGGGGTATGTAATTTACTAGCAATTCGTTAACACGAACTGTTTGATACCATGATTATGGTAAGATCGAGACAAATAAAGTAGGTATTTAGGCACCGAAAGTACATCACTCGAATTGATTTTAGTCGCTTCTTTTTCTGATTAGCTTGATTTGATGCCCCCCCCCCCTTGGCACTCATCACTAATCTCTCTCTCTGATAGCCCCTTTACATGATTAATTAAAATAATGCAAAAATAGAATAAAATAAAATACCAAGCGTAAAACTACCCCAAATCAGCATTGATAATTAAATGAAACCCGAAAATGAACAGAATTCACAATAAAGAACCGAGTCAAACTCAAAATGACCAGAAATTAAAATGAGTAGGGCTCGAAACACTTATGTTTTCCCAGGACTAGAACAAAATATGCACTTTACCGAAACAAAAAAAAAAACAAAAACAAATGAATGTGCATTGTCGGTTTAATATACACCTGCTGATATTTATTGCTTAAAATGTTAATAATATTTGACTTATTGAAGTTATAAAAGTAAAAAAATTAAAAATTAATTTTTTGAATAAGGGATTTGTTAAACCAAAACTGGAGACGACAACAGGCGCTTAGAGCATTTAGAGCGTCTAGGGTCATGACTTGATTCCGGTTCTCGCCGAATTGGACAAGAATTGAAATTGAGATTTTGATTTCCTTGGTAATAGTAACTTCTGTACAGTTATTGTTACTAATTCAGTTATTGATGGGCCGCTCCTGTAAATATTCTGTTTCTTATAAGGACTAAATAAATAAAAACAAGTTTTTTTAAATGAAAGTAAGAAGCGAAATTAAAACTTAAAACGTACAAAAACTATCCCGTATATGAAAGGGGCTTTTCCTCCTAAACGGCCCGCTCTTTACGCTAAAGTTTGACTCTTTCTCTTAACTCTACTTCTTAAAACGGTAAAAAACTTTAGCATAAAGAGCGGGCCGTTGAGGAGGAAAAGACCCTTTCATATACGGATTAATTTCCGTTCGTTTTAAGTTTTAATGTCGCTTCTTACTTTCAATTAAAAAAACTTGTTTTTTATTTAATTTTTGGACGTTTTTTAATTAATGCATGTTTTGATCTTGGCTCTCCACACATAAATAATTAAAACGAAATTTGCATATTAACTTTTTTTTGGATAAATGGCTTTCTCATAGTTATAATCGGAAGATTTTGAGAAAAAAAGAGAGAGGGAGGAAGCCTAGATGCCCTCTAATATTTTGATTACTTAAAAGGCAACTAGAAATTTAATTTTTTTACGAACATTTTCATTAGTGAAAAATATGTGTAATTTACGAATTAACCTGCGTAACAAACTTCTATATTCGTATGTTTTATTGCGTATATGAGGGAGTTCACCCCTCGTCGATACCTCGCTCTTTACACTAAGGCTTAAATTCTGTCCCAATTCCTTAAGAATGACCCTTGAATAACAAAGGCCGTAGAATAAATAGTTGAAATTACTAATAATACTTTAGCGTGAAGAGCGATGTATTACGAGGAGGTAAACCCATCATATGCGCAATAATTTCTGCTCGTTTGAAATTTTAATGCTGCTCCTCACTTTCAGTAGAAAAAAAACTTTTCATATTTATTTTTTCATTGTTCTTTTTAAATAATACTAGAAAATCCTGCGCTCCCTTCATGGAAATTTTCTTCCCCCATGATAAATTTCTCCAAGGAAAGTTCCCCTAACATATCCCCCTCTTTTCGACCCCCCCACCAAACCAAACAATCCCCCTGAAAACGTCTGTACACTTACAAATAACCATTACTATATGTAAGCACTGGTCAAAGTTTGTAACTTGTAGCCCCTCCCACGGGGACTGTGGGGGAGTGAGTCTTCCCCAAAGACATAGTTATAAGGTTTTTCGACTACGCTAAATAGAATGGTTATCTCAGATTTTTGATCCGCTGACTTTGGGAAAATAATTAGCGTGGGAGGGGGCCTAGGTGCACTCTAATTTTTTTGGTCACTGAAAAAGGGCACTAGAACTTTTCATTTTCGCTAGAATGAGCCCTCTCGCGAGATTCTAGGACCATGGGTCGATACGATCACCCCTGGGAAAAAAACAAATAAACACGCATCCGTGATCTGCCTTCTGCCAAAAAATACAAAATTCCACATTTTTGTAGATAGGAGCTTGAAACTTCTACAATGGGGTTCTCTGATACGCTGAATCTGATGGTGTGATTTTGTTAACATTCTATGACTTTTAGTGGGTGTTTTCCCCTATTTTCTAAAATAAGGCAAATTTTCGCAGGCTCGTAACTTTTGATGGGTAAGTCTAAAGTCAGTGAAACTTATATATTTAAAATCAACATGAAAATGCAATTCTTTTGATGTAACTATTGTTACAAAAATTCCGTTTTTTAGAGTTTTGGTTACTATTGAGCCAGGTTGCTCCTTACTACAGTTCGTTACCACGAACTGTTTGATTTGAAGTCTTTGCATAGGGACCACTCCCATATCATCATTCTGAGAGAATTTGTGTTCCTAACTTGTCATCTCAGTCAGAGAGTCTGTATTCGACTTCCACTAGGTCTTCCCTTGCCTGCTACATTATTTAGAAGTTCGAGCATATTTTGTATGTTTCAAAATTACAATCAAGTATTTCAACACATTCTATAGCCATTCTATATTCAACCCATTATATAGAAGTTTTAACATTTCTTATGTTTAAAAATTATTTCAGTATTTCAGTATCGATAGTGCTGCAAGCGAAATAATAAAATCAAACAATGTTCGAACTATAGCTCAGAAAAAAGTATCTTTGCTACGATTGTGGATACTTTTGGTTATTTAAAGTTTTTTCGAAGTTTTTTCATAAGTTTTGGTTAAATTGATTTTAAAAAACTAAAACCAAACTCATCCCCTAATGTTTTGTTTCTTGACAAAATCTCATTTCTTAATGTTTTCTTGACGTATATAAGCATATGTCACATACGCAGGTACAACGTGCAGACGTACATACGTGTGTCTTTCAGAATCCCTCGACTCAAAAATTTTCTTATTTACTCACAAATTTTCTGTGTCATATAATTTGAACTTTATCAGTTAATTCGATACCCCTCACCCTTCCCCTCTTCACTAAGATCGAACCTCTTGAATAAAAGACTCATGCGTACGTGCATCAGCACAGTTACATAGAACTTGCATCATGTTAATATTTATTTTGGTAGTTATGCCACATGACTTGCAATCAACCTAACTTATTTGGCTCTTTCATGGAAATTATATACGAGATATACCTCAGTAATGACAATAGATGTATATCTATTACTGAGATGTATATCTCAGTAATGTATATATATATATATATATATATATATATATATATATATATATATATATATATATATATATATATATATATATATATATATATATGTATATATATACTCTCAAAATAAGCAAATCACAACCAATTCAGAGAGTCAAACCGGTTTTTGTCAGATCTTAGTGTAATTCTTGAATATGTTCTGTTTCAAACAGTTCGTGGTAACGAACTGTAGTAAGGAGCGACCCGGCTCAATAGTAACCAAAACTCTAAAAAATGGAATTTTTGATACCAATAGCTATATAAAAAAAATCGCATTTTAATGCTGGTTTTAAATATATAAGTTTCATCAAGTTTAGTCTTACCCATCAAAAGTTACGAGCCTGAGAAAATTTGCGTTATTTTAGAAAATAGGGGGAAACACCCCCTAAAAGTCATAGAATCTTAACGAAAATCACACCATCAGATTCAGCGTATCAGAGAACCCTATTGTAGAAGTTTCGAGCTCCTATCTACAAAAATGTGGAATTTTGCATTTTTTGCCAGAAGGCAGATCACGGATGCGTGTTTATTTGTTTTTTTGTTTTTTTTTTTGTTTTTTTTTTCCCAGGGGTGATCGTATCGACCCAGTTGTCCTAGAATGTTGCAAGAGGGCTCATTCTAACGGAAGTGAAAAGTTCTAGTGCCCTTTTTAAGTGACCAAAAAATTGGAGGGCACCTAGGCCCCCTCCCACGCTAATTATTTTCCCAAATTCAACGGATCAAAATTCTGAGATAGCCATTTTATTCAGCGTAGTCGAAAAACCTTATAACTATGTCTTTGGGGACGACTTACTCCCCCACAGTCCCCGTGGGAGGGGCAACAAGTTACAAACTTTGACCTGTGCTTACATATAGTAATGGTTATTGGGAAGTATACAGGCGTTTTCAGGAGGATTTTTTTGGTTGGGGGGAGGGGTGGAGAAGAGGGGGATATGCTGGGGGAACTTTCCATCGAGAATTTGTCATGGGAAAAGAAAACTTCCATGAAGGGAGAGCAGGATTTACTAGCATTATTTAAAAAAAAAAAATAAAAAATAAATGTGAAAAAGCTTTTTCAGCTGGAAGTAAGGAACAGCAATAAAACTTAAAACAAACAGAAATTATTACCCATATAAGGGGCTCACCTCCTTATGATACCTAGCTCTTTACGCTAAAGTATTTTTAGTAATTTCAACTATTTATTCTACGGCTTTTGTGATTCAGGGGTCATTCTTAATGAATTGGGATAAAATTTAAGCTTTAGTGTAAAGAGCGAGGTACTGACGATGGGGCGAATCCCCTCATATATGTAATAAAAACATGAGAATACAAAAGTTCTTTACGTAAGCTAATTTATAAGCTACGTAAATCTTTTACCAATAAAAAGATTCGTAAAAAATTAAAAGTTCTAGTTGCCTTTTTAATTAACCAAAAAATCGGAGGGCAACTAGGCTTCGCCCCCGCTCTTTTTTTCTCAAAATCATTCGATAAAAATTATGAGAAAGCCATTTAGTCCCCCCCCCCCCAAAAAAATATTCAAATTTCGTTTTGATTATTCCTCTGCGGAGAGCCAAAATCAAAACATGCATTGATTCAAAAACGTTCAGAAATTAAATACAAATAAACAAGTTTTTTCAACTGAAAGTAAGGAGTGACATCAAAACTTAAAACGCACAGAAATTACTTCGTATATGAAAGAGGCTGCTTCCTCATCAACGCCCCGCTCTTTACGCTAAAGTTTGACTCATTCTCTCAATTCTTCTTTCTAAAACAGTAAAAAACTTTAGCGTAAAGAGCGGGGCGTTGATAAGGAAGCAGCCTCTTTCATATACGAAGTAATTTCTGTGCGTTTCAAGTTTTGATGTCACTCCTTACTTTCAGTTGAAAAAATTTTTTTTTTTGTATTTATTAACAGACAAGAACCAAATGTTTTCCACAAGGATATTTTCCAAGGGCGTGGGGGGCATGGGTAAACGTTGATTCTCAGAAAACTCCTTATTGAAGGACTTCAGTCAATACAAGCTTACGATAATAACAAAGGTTTATGGAAAATTTTTTAATTGGCTTACCTTTAGTTAATTATTTGCTAAAACTTCTTTATTTTGGTAAAAACTTGATGATAAACTTATTATCTTGATTGTAAAATACACTGCTGTAAATAAATTGTTATTTCAAATGACATCAGCTGTTATAATTGATTACACAAATCAATATTTCATATATATATATATAAATATATATATATATATATATATATATATATATATATATATATATATATATATATATATATATATATATATATATATATATATATATATATATATATAAATATATATATATATAGATATATATAGATATATATATGTATATATATATATATATATATATATATATATATATATATATATATATATATATATATATATATTTATTTATATATATATATATATATATATATATATATACATATATATATATATATATATATATATATATATATATATATATATATATATATATATATATATATATATATATATATATATATATATATATATATATATATATATATATATATATATATATATATATATATATATATATATATATATATATATAAACACAGAAATAAAACGCAAACCAAAAAAGAAAAAAAAATATTAACCATATAAACAAAAAAGATAGACAGAAGGAGAAAGGAAGACTATTTTCCTTTAGTAATTAATATAGATCCGTACTTGAATGAGGTCTTAACCCTACTCATCCATCCAATTACAAAGGTCCTCTTATATAGGTCATACAGGGCACTATTTGTGGAATAATATTAATGCAGAACTTATTATGAAGCGTTATGTATTCCAGTATTGCTCTTTTCCTATGTTAAAAACGAGCGTGGATTCATTTAAAGAAAAGTGTCTCCAAAAATTAAAAGGGGAAATTTTACAATTCAAGCGAGCAACATTTTTAAAACACTTTGTAAATTATAGTTTTTTTCCAAATTCTTGCGGGGGGGCAAGTGTCTCCTTTCACCATATATATAAAAATGTATATATATATATATATATATATATATATATATATATATATATATATATATATATATATATATATATATATATATATGTATATATATATATATATATATATATATATATATATATATATATATATATATATATAAATTGTATATTTATGTGACCCTTAGCATAGCTGTTTGTGTTTCACAATTTCTTCCTTGATAGAGATCTTATGCGTTACGACTGATCCAATAATTTCAAATATGTGAAAGGTGTTTTTTTAATGTCTCCATTGGGTTTAAAAGATGCATTTGGGCATTTGAAGATGGTTCAAAATTGCCTTCAAAGGTCTGTGATGGGCTAAATTGATTATGGGATAAATTTGTCCTGCTTTTTTAAAGCTGAAAAAATTATGACTATTTTTGATCAATCAACGCTTACGTTGAATGAAGCTAAAGAAAAACATGAATTACAGTTCTGTATTTGTTTGTGAAACTCTTTAGAGAGCAAGTGATATCCAATAACAGGTCAAACAAATTCATTTGGAGATCGTTGATGCAGGAATGCAATTCGACCAAGCAGGCAGCAGCCACAATTTAAATCATCTTTGTTGGCTACTTTTCCTTTGTGGGATAATGGAGGACTCCATAGTGAATATATACAGAGTTGAAGTGTCTAATAACTTACAAAAAAACACTTGCAGAGTTTCCAGCATCTTTATTGGCTTTTACTGGGTTTTATGCCACAATTTGCTGACATAAAAAATTGTGATGGTTCTGCTGTTCAAACATCATGTTTTTTTTGTACTTGTTTACATAATGGTACAAACTCGAGAAGAGAGGTTAGGTAATCTTAATAAAATATTCCAAAAATATGATGAAAATATAATAATTTAAGAAACAGCTTTTGGTTTTATATTTGCAGATTAGGTGGGGGGGGGGGGTAAAGTACAGCGGGTCTCTAGGCAAAATTTGTTAACTAAAATTGTTCTACATATTATGACGCAAAATTGTTTTCTTACTTCATGTTTTTACTTTACCCCCACCCCACCCCTCAAATGTGCAAAAATATAGCCCAAATTATGTAAGTCCAATGTATTCTGTCACCTGCCACTTGCTTCCATCGAGCATAAGCTAATTGTACCTTCATATAGACAGATGAATCCGGTTTTTCTCAAAAGTGTACCATTTCGTACACAAGTATATTTTTTTTTTTCCACTTTCATTTCTGTCTTTTTTCTGATTTTCGCTGTCCTTTAACAGCACAGTTCTTTATTCTTCACTGCCATTCTCGACACTTTTGATACTTGCTTTAGCGTATCAGTTAAACCTACAGTTTTTCGTTCTTTACTTTCATCTATGACAATTTCTGATTCCTGCTGGGTTTTTTTTTTGTAATTCTTGCTGCTGATTATCTTCTAACTGCATATTTCTTTGTTATTGTGGTTTTATATCTCTTAACCATACATCTGTCTATTTTTCATTTTCATTTTGATTCCTTTTGATTGTCAATGTTTCATGTCTTGTAGCCACATATTGTTTTTTTCTTCACTTTCGTTTTGACTCGTTGTGATTCTCACTGTCACTTATCTTTTAACTGCATATTTCTATTGTTCTTCAATTCTGTTTTGACTTAATCTAATTGTCAGTTTCGCTAATATTTTAACTACATACCTCTCTGATCTTTATTTTCGTTTATCATTGTATCATACATTTTTTCAGTGCCTCTTGCTTTAGTTGCTTGGATTTTCTTGTCACTTTTGATGGTCTAGGTTGTTCTTTATCACCCGTTGTATATTTAAATATTTTAGGTCGTTCTCTAGATCTTGTCTCATTTGCTGGTCCAGTTTGTTCATTTTGAGCTTACGGTTTTGCCCTCATTTGTTCTCTTTTTTACTCATTTTTGTGGCAAACGTTAATTCATGTTTGTGTCCCCTAGAAACTGCTGGAAATACCTTTTGAAAATTACATCAGAGAATATGGGCGCACGAATTTACAGATTTTAAAAATTATGTCCTGCAAATGCTTCTAAAACGGTTTTAAATCTATTTTCTTTGTATTTTGATCTCTTTCCAGAAGCAAACATTTCAATATTTTGTTATTTTTACTAAAAGTTTATTGAAGTAGCCTATTATGCCCCCCCCCCCTAAAGAAAAGTCTGGATCCACCCCTGCCCCCAGAAAACTTTCCTCCCTATGAAAAGTTTCCATTTGGAAAATACCCCAGCAGAATTTTCACCGTATCCTTCCCCCCCAAAAAAATGTACGCACTTTTCAATAATAAATACTATGCACAAAAAATATGAATCCTATAATCGATTAAATAAAAAAAAACAAGTCTTTTAAATGAAAGTAATTAGCGACATTAAAACTTAAAACGAACAGAACTTACTCCGTAAATGAAAGGGGCTTTTCCTTCTCAACGCCCCGCTCTTTACGCTAAAGTTTGACTCTTTCTCTTAACTCTACATTTTAAAACAGTAAAAACCTTTAGCGTAAAGAGCGGGGCGTTGAGAAGGAAAAGCCCCTTTCATATACGAGGTAATTTCTGTTCGTTTTAAGTTTTAATGTCGCTCCTTACTTTCATTTAAAAAACTTGTTTTCTTTTATTTAATTTCTGAACGTTCTTGAATCAATGCATGTTTTGATTTTGGCTCTCCGCAGAGGAATAATTAAATCGAAATTTGTATATTTATTTTTTTTGGCTAAATGGCTTTCTCATAATTTTGATCGAATGATTTTGAGAAAAAAAGAGCGAGGAGGAAGTCTAGTTGCCCTCAGATTTTCGATTAATTAAAAAGGCAACTAGAACTAATAATTTTTTACGAATCTTTTTATAAGTAAAAGATATACGCAACTTATAAATTAGCTTACGCAGAGAACTTTTGTATTCTCATGTTTTTATTACATATATGAGGGGGTTCCCCCCCCCTTCAGTACCTCGCTCTTTTCACTAAAGCTTAAATTTTGTTCCTAACCTGAAAAAAACCTGTTAAAATTTTCCTAACCTGAATCACAAAAGCCACAAAATAAATAGTTGAAATTACTAAAAATACTTTAGCGTAAAGAGCCAGATATTAGGAGGAGGTAAGCCCCTCATATGGGTAATAATTTCTGTTCGTTTAAAGTTTTAATGCTGCTGCTTACTTCCAGCTGAAAAAAAACTTTTTCATATTTATTTTTTCTTTGTTTTTTTTTAAGTAATGCTAGTAAATCCTGCGCTCCCTTCATGGAAATTTTCTTCCCCCATGACAAATTCCTCGATGAAAAAGCTCCCCCAGCATATCCCCCTCTTCTCAACCCCTGCCTCAAACCAAAAAATCCTCCTGAAAACGCCTGTACACTTCCCAATAACCATTACTATATGTAAGCACTGGTCAAAGTTTTGAATTTGTAACCCCTCCCATGGGGACTGTGGGGGAGTAAGTCGTCCCCAAAGACATAGTTATAAGGTTTTTTGACTACGCTGAATAAAATGGCTATCTCAGAATTTTGATCCGTTGACTTTGGAAAATAATTAGCGTGGGAGGGGGCCTAGGTGTCCTCCAATTTTTTTGGTCACTGAAAAAAGCGCACTAAAAAAATTCATTTCCTTTAGAACGAGCCCTCTCGCAACATTCTAGGACAACTGGGTCGATACGATCACCCCTGGAAAAAAAAACTACAAAAAAAAACAAAAAAAAAAAAAACAATCAAACAAATAAACACGCATCTGTGATCTGGCTTCTGGCAAAAAATAAAATTCCACATTTTTGTAGATAAGAGTATATAGGTTTCATCAATTTTAGCCTTACCCATCAAAAGTTACGAGCCTGAAAAAAATTGCGTTATTTTAGAAAATAGGTGGGAAAACCCCCTAAAAGTCATAGAATCTTAACGAAAATGAGCTTAAAAATGCAATTCTTTTGATGTAGCTATTGGTACCAAAATTTCATTTTTTAGAGTTTTGGTTACTATTGAGCCGGGTCGCTCCTTACTACAGTTCGTTACCACGAACTATTTGAAAGAACTTTACCCAGAAGTTTTCGGGGTCACGTTATTTCGTATGGCAAAGTTATTGGCCTTTCAACTAATTTGAACAAAATAACTGTCTTCAAATTTTGAAAAGGACAACTTAAAGGTAAAAGGGAGGGGGGATTAGATGTCCTCCTTTTTTGGGCACCATAACCTTTAATTTTCGTTCAAATGCGTTCAAATTTCGTTCCTTTTCCTGATATTCTAGGACTATTGGTTTGATGCATTCACCCCATGGAAAAACAAAAAAAAAAAACGAAAAAAAACACGCATCTACGATATTCGTTATTAATATATATAGATATTATATATATATATTTTATATATATATATATATATATATATATATATATATATATATATATATATATATATATATATATATATTACATAATCATCAATATTTGATTCTTTGATATGTTCATTGTTATTAAGACTCTGTTTCTTTTAGTTACGGTCACTTATGAGGTTTCCGGTTATTTCTTATCTTATAAGGGGGGGGGGGAATGTTTGGCTACAATTTTAGAAACTTTCAAAGAAGAAATCACTCAATTCTTACACGAGTACGCTCTTAAAAATATCGTATGATATTTGGTATTGGGTTCTTGTCTGTTAAACAGAACACATTCAAGAATTACACTAAGAACTGACAAGAACCGGTTTGGCTCTCTGGAATTGGTTGTGATTTGCTTATTTTGAGATGAAAAACAACGATGTTAAGTATATTTTAATTAGATATTTAATGTTTAGGGATGGTTAGGGTTTAGGTTAAATTAGGTTAGGTATTTGATATAATAAGTTCTGGACTTTCCATTTTCGTTTGTTGTAGTTTCCATATTTTTGTTTTAAAGTACTATTTGGCTATTTAAAGTACTATTTGGCATAATATTTTGGCTATTATAATTATCATAATATTTATACTATTAGGATTAACCTAACTTCATATCTTGGGTGTGTTCTATTTTACGAACAAGTACCAAATATCCCACAGAAAATGCCCCCTTCCCTGCGGGACATTCCTTTTGGATGATTCCTGCCCACATACTCTCCTGGGATAATACCGAATGTTCATTTGAAGGAAAATAGAATGTTTTACTCACTTTTTTAAATCCTATAGCATCCTATAGAATTGCCCATAGCAAAGAGCCAATGGAACACTATTTTTTATCTATTTTTAACCCAGAAGTACTTCATATTCGAAGACGTGGTCATATAAACTTTGGAGGGGACTCCCGAGATCATTCGATGGCTAATTAAAAGTTCTTGCGCAATTTTAAAAGTCAAAGCTGATGGGCTAGCAACAACCCCTCCCATCAGCTTTGTTGGGAGCTTAAAACCTCCACAAGAGGGTTTTCCCATACGATGAAACTCATAATGGGATTTTTATTAAGATTCCTTGACTGTTAGAAGGTGTTTCCTCCTTTTTGAAAATCAGAAAAATATTCTCAGGCACGTAGTTTTGATGGGTAACATTAAGCTTGATGAATCTTAAATATTTGTAAAAACCATAATAAGTCGATTCTTTGATATATCTATTCATATAAAAGTTCTATTTTTAGAGTTTCGGTTACCATTGAGCCGTGTCGCTCCTTACTTACAGTTTGTTAACACGAACTGTTTGATATCATGCTTATATATATCATGCTTATATCTATATATATCCAAATCAAGACAAATAAAGTAGGTATTTAAGCACCGAAAGTACATCATTCAAATTGATTTTAGTTGCTTCTATTTCTGATTAGCTTGTTTTAATGCCCCTTCCCCTTATATACTCATCACTAATCTCTCTCCCTGATAGGCCCTTTACATGATTAATTAAAAGAAACTTTTTTCCACAAAAAGAGTTTTTCAAAGAAAAGTAAAGAACTCCATTAGACCGAAAATGTGCAAATTTTTATTAAGATCCCCTGATTCTTAGGAGATGACCCCTCCTTTTTTGAAAATCAGAAAAATATTTTCAGGCGCGTAGTTTTGATGGGTGACATTAAGCTTAATGAATCTTAAATATTTGTATTAAGCATAATAAGACGATTATTTGATATATCTATTTATATCTAAATTCTATTTATTAGAATTTCGGATACTATTGAGCCATGTCGCTCCTTAAATACAGTTCGTTAACACAAACTGTTTGATATCATGATTATGGTGAGATCGAGAGAAATAAAGTAGGTATTAAGGCACCGAAAGTACATCACTTAAATTGATTTTAGTCGCTTCTTTCTCTGATTAGCTTGATTTGATGGGTCCCTACCCCCCCCTTGGAATTCCTTTCTCATCTCTCTCCCTGATGCCCTTTTACATGATTAATTTAAAAAAAAAAACATTCCACAAAACAAGTTTTTATAAGAAAAGAAAAGAACTCCATTGGACCGAAAATCTGCAAAAATATAATAAAATAATATACAAAGCATAAAACTACCCCAAATAAGTATTGATAAATAAATGAAACATAAAATGAATAGAAATCTCAATAAATAACCGAATCAAACTCAAAATGGCCGAAAATTAGCATAAATGACTTTATAATCAAACTTGGTCATGGTTTCGGGTTGAATCGAGCTTCGAAATCAAGGTTGCGCTTTAGATTTTGACGTTAATAATTACGATCAAGTTTGAATACATTTTTGATGATTTTGAACCGATTTACATACGGTTGCCTCTTATGGATAAGTAAAATGAACAAAACAATATTTAGTGAAAATCATAGATTGTATTCCTAAGAGGGAAAGAGAGTCAGCATTTTGTTATAAGATCCAAAGAAGTGTGAATCAAAGTATAGCTGGGAGCCAGTGTTTTAGAGCGTCTCGGACCAAATATATAACTAGTTTAAAAATACAGATATAAGATAAGAGATAAGATAAGATTTATTCATCACGAAACACACGTACAATATTACATTTTACTATTTCCCCAAAGGCTCTTTGGCCTGTAAAAAAGGGGAAAATGAACGAGCCACTTACTCAGAGAAGAAAAAAAAAATAATCACTTACTCACAGAGAGAAGAGCAAAAAGGAGAAGAGAGGAAAGTATAAATAAAATGAAAAACTATAGAAAACAAAACTAAATAGACTAATAGATTGAACAGACTAAATTAATTAAGTAGATCTGTAGATAAAATAGACTCCAATGAAATAATCAGGAAATATATATGCATACATACACGCATATACACATATAAAAAGGGATAAAATAATTTCTAGGTAGCCAATGAATTTTTAATAATTTTTTTGAACAAACCGAATGAGTGGCACCTTCGAGCTAATTCGGGCAACTTATTCCATACAATGTGACTCGCAGTTAAAGGATTAAAATCTTACCTTACGCAAGGAGTAAAAGGAACTTGAAGATGATTTTTGGTATTGCGAAGATTATAATTATTCTGATCAGAGGTTAAGGATGGCGGAACACTTAGGGGATGGGGGAGGTCACCATGAAGCTGAGAAAAAGTAAAACATGCACACGAAAGAATATACAGTGACTCGAGATCAAGTAATGGGATAACTCTTGAACGGTTAGTTTCCTTAATGAGGTTTCTAGCTTTATTGTAAACCTTAGAAAGTGGTTTTAACAGTGAAGGAAAGGTTGACATCCATTTTGGTTGATTGGTCAATTCACTATTGGACAGTAAGAAACGTAAGATCGGATCAAAGAGTGAAAAAGGATTTCCAAAATTGATCCAGGGAAAATATGTTTAAGTTTCCTTAAAATACCGAGACTCCTGCATATCTTCATTTTAATCAAATCAATGTGACGCTTGAAAGACAAATTTTCATCAACAAGAATGCCCAAAAAACGAACATATCGATCTTTAGATCTGTGAATTATCCCATTTGGCTGATGAATTTCTGATAACTTGGGATAAATCTGAGAAACATGCGAAAATATCAAAAAGCTGGATTTTGAATAATTTAGGGTAAGAAAATTAGCATCAAGCCATGAAATTACTCTCTCAAACAAGTATTCCAAGTTTAATCGAAGCTCGGATTCACAGTTCCCCGAAGTGCCGAGTGTGCTATCATCAGCAAAACAAACAAGGACATCAGAAGATGGTGAACTATAGCTGGCACTATGGGCAAGGGAAGGTTTAGGATGACAGAGTCTACAGCAATGAATAGGTTTCTGCTTTTTTACTGCGTAAAAAAGATCATTTATATAAATCAAAAATAGCACTGGCCCTAAAACTGATCCCTGAGGGACGCCAAAATTCACTTGTGATTGACAGAAATTAAATTGTGGATTGACAGAAATTAACCTATCATTCAAATAAGATTGAAACCAAGAAAATACATTACCCCTAATGTCAAAATGAGACATCTTCGATAGAAGAATTTCATGGGTTAAGGAATCGAATGCCTTGCGAATATCCAGGAATATAGCAGCCGGAATTAATCCCGAATCCAATTCAGAATGTATAAAATTCAAAAGGGTCATACAGGCATGCTCAGTGGAGTGCTTCATTCGGAAACCAAATTGAAAATCATGAAGAAACTCTTTAGATTTTAGAAATTTAAGCAGACGAGAAAGCATAGCCTTTTCGAAGATTTTACTAAATACTGATAAAATTGAAATTGGTCGATAATTTGCTGGATCATTTCTTGGTCCACCTTTATACAGAACAATAATCCGAGCACGCTTGAGAGGATCTGGAAAAACCCCATATTTAAATGAAAGATTAACAAGTTTTGTAAGAGGCACAACTATTGAAGGAAGAATAGATTTAACTACCTTAGTAGGAATAGAATCTGGCCCAGATGAAGATGAGTCTTTCAAGCCATTAACAATTTTAGTAATTTCAATTTCTGTTACTGGCTCTAGAAACATAGACTTAACACAAGACGGCCCGAGGTAAGATCTAAAGTCCGACTTAGACCGAGAAAAAGTAGCTGTGGAAGCGATATTATTACCAATACTAGCGAAAATGCTTCTTGGACATTAAGCTCACCCTCCACAGTCTCATCACCAATGACCAGACTCATAGGTAAAGAGCTATATTGAGAACCAGGTTTAAGCACAGAATTTATTACCTTCCAACTTTTACGAATATCCTTATTACACGCAGCAAAATTATTTAGATAATAGAGAGATTTGGCTTTCCTACACAAGGAATTATATATATTCCGGTAAATCTTGAATTGACAAAGACGAATAGCACTCGTTGAAAGTGTAGCGCATTTAAAATACCTCCAGAGATTATTTTTCCTTCTCCAGCTTTTGAGAAGTCCGGATGTCATCCATGGGTTTAGAGGAATAATCCTTTTAGACCTGCGATTAGAAGGTGGTACTTTACAAATGTTAAGAATAGCCTCTTTTATGGTTCCAAAAAACGACTCAAATAAACAAGAAAAATCCTTGTTATTATCAAATAAGCTCCACGAATTTTTCGCTAATTTAGAACCAAGAAGAGATAACTCATTTTCACCAAACCTAATAGAATAGGAATCAAACACTTGAGCCCGGTTATTCCTTCCCCGATTAAAACTGAACCGAGAATATATGGGAAAATGATCGGAGATATCAGTAACTAAAATTGAGTTTTTCTTCAAGCAAAGCGTAGAGAAGATATTGTCAATCAAAGAAGCTGTAACATTAGTTACTCGTGTGGGGATGGATGTAGTTGGTAGAGTTCCTGCGGCAAGCATGGTTGAAAGAAAATCAACTGAAGCCGAAGAATTTGAATCCATCAAATTTATATTAAAGTCACCCATTATGATTAACTGACACGGACGTTTCAATATTAAGTCAAGTATTTCCTCAAGATTCCGAAGAAACAACGAAACCGCGCAACTAGGAGAACGATAAATATTACCTATGATTAGATCAATACCATTAACTCTAATTTCTATAAATTGTGACTCAAAAATACCTTCAAAATTCCTTGATAAGTCATCCCGTAAGCAATAATGCAAATTACTAGATATATACATGGCAAGACCTCCTTTAGCCATCTTGCAGCGGTTTATATGTTCCATTTTGTAGCCATGGATATCCAATAGCATTTCATTGCCAGAATCCAAAAATGTCTCGCACAAACCAACAACATCAGGCTGTCCATCCGAAACTATTTGTCTTAAATTATCTATTGACGAGGAAAGACCCTGAATGTTAAGCTGAAGTGCAGTCAGAGAATAATTTCCTTTGGTAACCTCCTCTCCCCCCAATTCCGAAACATATTTACTATTACAAACAGGGTTTATATTAGTCAGGTTTTGATTAACCTGACCCACAGAATTATTCACAATACTAATTAGATCAAAAGGATTATTTTCAAGCTCGCAAAGGCGTCTTTCACGACTTAAAATATTGACAAAAGCAGGTTTTACTTGGAGTCCATTTAAATCACCAGATGAACAAAAAAGAAATCTTTACCTAAATCTATTACGAAAGAAAAACCTGTCAAAGGATTATAAACACATAAATAATTAATAGCACAGAAGGTACTATCGGGATGAACCATGAGCATGAAAAAAAAAATGAAACGAAATAAAAAGAAACTGTAAAAAAGAATGACTTAGGAAAGGATACGCATCAAGAAAATATTAACCAGTCACATACTAATACATTCATGCAAATAATTTATTTTGCGTATACGAGTTTCACCAGGAACTTTGGCTAGAATTTGACCGTGATCAGACCAAACACTTCTTGGGCCAAAGGTGCTACGAGCCGCGTTTAATAGATCCCGACGCTTTTTAGTTAGGTTTTCTAAAACAAATACACCTGACTTTGCCAACTTACTTTTTGCTGCAAACACTTTACGAGCAGTATCTAAGCTTGAAAATTTTACTAGAACTGGGGCGATTTTCACATTCTCAGTTTGATTAGCAGGCATGCGGAATCGATTAACCTTTAAGAGGTCCATTTCTTTAAAATCTTGCAAGCCCATTATTTGTGTTATCACTCCATTAAGATTTTCTCTCAGTTCCACATTGGGGTTTGGTTTCACACCGTAGAAAATTAGGCTATCAAGTAAGGCATCCTGCTCTAGTTGGTGAAACTTGTCTTCTAAGTTAGAGATTTTATTTTCAAGCAAGTTCACGGCATTATAAAGTTTTCGAAGGGTTGTTTCAATTTTTTCAAATTTGGCATTATATTCAAGGGAAATCGAATTATAAACTTCGTTCACAATATCTTCACTTATAATTTCCGAAGCTCGGCGATCTTTCATTGTATTTGATACGACACGAGAAATATCATTCATTAGGTTAGACTTAGTGCTCATTAGTTCCTCTTGAGTTTCATTTATTATTTCTTTTAAATTTGATGCTGCTGCAGAAGTTGGAGTTAATGGTGCTAGGCTGGATTTTCCTTTAGTTTTAGCGGGTAGTGATAAGTAGGACTTACTTAGAGTCTTGAAAATATCAGGGGATAAGCGCTGCTCTTCAAAAGCCTTATTTACATCTTTATCTGTCCTCGCACAAGCTTCTTTAAAATGGTCATTCCAGTTGCGGATGTGTGCTTCAGCTATATTATGCTCCGAGTGGGTGCCATAGCAAAAGACTAGATATCTCGCTTGATTTTTCTGGTCTTTGGTGGTTTTAATAACTACTGATGGCCATAAGGGATATCCTTGAAATGAAGCTAGGACAAGATCAAACGGTTTATATTTTGCCATTTTACAATCTTCAGTCACAATGGGGGGGGTGAACACTACAGGTAACAAATTTCAAGAACAGAATGTTCCAATTTGCCGCCCCAAAAGTACTCACGTTTGTAATATGTGCTTGGTTATTCACGCAAGTTCATCAAATTCTTAGCAAGGACTATATCCAATTCAATTGAAAACTGGTTTAGCTCTTCACTCTTTGAACTCTCATAGTCGACTGTTTTAACCAAAACTGGAGAAGGCGACAGGCGTCTAGAGCATTTAGAGCGTCTCGGGTAATGACTTGATTCCGGTTCTCGCCGAATGGGACAAGACTTGTAATTGAGATTTTGATTTCCTTGGTAATAGTAACTAATGTAGAGTTATTTTTGCTAATTCAGTAACTGATCGGTTGCTCATGTCAATATTCTGTTTCTTATAAGAATTGGCAGTCTTTGCTTCGGAACCACCCCTATATCATCATGCTGAGAGAATTGGCGTTCTTAACTTGTCATCCCAGTCAGTATTCGACTTCCACTAGGCCTTGCCGTGCCTGCTACATTATTTAGAAGTTAGAGCATATTTTGTATGTTTCAAAATTACAACCAAGTATTTCAGCACATTCTATACCCATTCTATATGCAACCCGTTATATAGAAGTTTTAACATTTCTTGCGTTTCAAAATTATTTCAGCATTTCAGTATCGATAGTGCTGTAAGCGAAATAATAAAATCAAACAATATTCGAACTGTAGTGACTCAGACAAAAGTATCTTTGCTATAATTGTGAATACTTTTTGTTATTCACCGCTTTTTTCAAAGTTCTTTAATAAGTCTTGGTTAAATTGATTTAGAAAATCTAAAACCAAACTCATCCCCTAAAGTTTTGTTTCTTGACAAAATCTCAATTCCTAATGTCTTTTTCTTGACGTACATAAGCGTACGTCACATTCATACGTACATACTTGCAGACTTAGGTACGTACGTCTTTCAAAATCCCTAGATTAAAATTTTCTTATTTACTCACAAATTGTCTGTGTCATATAGCTTGACCTATATCAGTTAATTTGATACCCCATCCCCCCTATTCACTGAGATCGGACCTCTTGAATAAAAGACTCATGCGTGCGTGCATCAGCACAGTTACATAGAACTTGCAAAATGTTAATATTGATTTTGGTAGTTATGCCCCATGACTCTCTAATCATGTTTATGTGCTCGATATACATCAGTAATTACAATAAATTCATTAATTATATTGTTGATTTTAAATTATTTAAACTAATTAATGTTAGTAAGACGCAAAATAGCATATCTATGTTAAAGGTCCTTCAATCTATAATAATTTAAATGTATGCCCTTTTCTCTCTCTCAAAAAAAAAACTAAAAAGAAAAAAAAACTAAAAACTAATAAAAAAACTAGAAAACTAAAAACTGAAAAAGAAAAAAAACTGGAAAAAGGAAAAAAACTGAAAAAAAAGGAGAAAAAGAAAACTAAAAACCGGGACACGGGGAATATAAATGACGACTATGAGACTAAAACTATTAAAACTATGATAAAGTCATTTAGCCAAAAAAAATTAATATGCAAATTTCGTTTTAATTATTTATGTGTGGAGAGCCAAGGTCAAAACATCCATTAATTAAAAAACGTCCAGAAATTAAATAAAAAACAAATTTTTCTAAATGAAAGTAAGCAGCGACATTAAAACTTAAAACGAACAGAAATTAATCCGTATATGAAAGAGGCTTTTCCTCCTTAACGGCCCGCTCTTTACGATAAAGTTTTTTTACCGTTTTAAGAAGTAGAGTTAAGAGAAAGAGTCAAACTTTATCTTAAAGAGCGGGCCGTTTAGGAGGAAAAGCCCCTTTCACATACGGATTAATTTCTGTTCGTTTTAAGTTTTAATGTCGCTTCTTACTTTCATTTAAAAAAACTTGTTTTTATTTATTTAATCCTTATAAGAAACAGAACATTTACAGGAGCAGCCCATCAATAACTGAATTAGTAACAACAACTGTACAGAAGTTACTATTACCAAGGAAATCAAAATCTCAATTTCAATTCTTATCCAATTCGGCGAGAACCGGAATCAAGTCATGACCCTAGACGCTCTAAATGCTCTAAGCGCCTGTTGTCGTCTCCAGTTTTGGTTTAACAAATCCCTTATTCAAAAAATAAATTTTAAATTTTTTCACTTTTATAACTTCATTAAGTCAAATATTATTAACATTTTAAGCACTAAATATAAGCAGGTGTATATTAAACTGACAATGCACATTCATTTGTTGTTTTTTATTTCGGTAAAGTGCATATTTTGTTCTAGTACTGGGAAAACATAAGTGTTTCGAGCCCTACTCAAGCTAATTTCTGGTCATTTTGAGTTTGACTCGGTTATTTATTGTGAATTCTGTTCATTTTTGGGTTTCATTTAATTATCAATGCTGATTTGGGGTAGTTTTACGCTTGGTATTTTATTTTGTTCTATTTTTCCATTCTTTTAATTAATCATGTAAAGGGGCTATCGGGGAGAGAGATTAGTGATGATTGCCAAGGGGGGGGGGGCATCAAATCAAGCTAATCAGAAAAAGAAGCGACTAAAATCAATTTGAGTGATGTACTTTCGGTGCCTAAATACCTACTTTATTTGTCTCGATCTTACCATAATCATGATATCAAACAGTTCGTGTTAACGAACTGCAAGTAAATTACATAGCCCCTCGCCCCCCATTTTTTAATCAAAGTTATCTTATCAAAATTTGAAGACAGTAGTTTTGTTCAGATTAGTTGAAAGGCCAATAACTATGCCATAGATAACAACATGACCTCTAAAGCCCCTGGGCAAAGGTCTTTAGGCTATATGACTCACCCAGCGTTTACGCATAGTATTTGTTATTGGAAAGTGCGTACATTTTTTGGGGGGTGGTGGGGGGGTATGGTGAATTTTCTGATGGAAGATTATCCACATGGAAATTTCTAATGGGGGGGGGGGAGTAAAGTTTTCTGTGGGCAGGGGCAGATCCAGGATTTTCTGTAGGAAGGGGCCCATAATATGTTACTTCAATAAATTTTTGAACAAAGAAATACCTGCTATTTTAAGGGAGCTTCGACAATTATGTATCGTAGGTAGGTAGTCGAAATGGTCGTAAATTTAATATAAAATCTGGTGAGGGTTAAATTTTTAATGAATATGTTTAAATTAATATGGTATACACATATTAATTCCAAAATAGTAAGTTATAAAAGCCGCTACGCCATAAAAAAAATGTAAGCTTTTCGCCATGAATAATAAAAAAAAATATTTAATATTTTCTTCATAATTTTTTGCTTACTTCTGACCGCTATAACGAGTGAGTTAAACTTTTAATGTAAAAAAAGATTGGTCTTGAATCATCTTTTGTGGTCATGCACTCTTTGTAACAATTTGTACATAAAACGAGGGTTTTAAGTATAGGCAATAGAGCATCAATTAATCACTTCTTACTTTTAAAAATAGTGTTTTAATAAACAGTGTCAACTTTGACAAAGTCTCAAAAATTAACTAATCAAAATTTTACTTTTCATAACAACATAGCTTATCATTCCACTTTATAAATTTATATATATTTCGCTTAAGTTACAGAATTCACAATTTTATAAAAAAAGAAGTCTATTTCTGTATTTCCCCAACCGCCATATCCATTTATTACACGGTCGATGTTTACCTCAATATTTTGATGAGTGTTTATAATGGCTAGTCCCACCAATAGTCTCCTTTTAGTTTGGAGCTCTTTGTTAGTATTTTCTCATCTATTTATCCTAAAAATCAAAAAGATCGTGGTAACGAACTTTAGTACGGAGAGACCCGGTTGAATAGTAATCGAAACTCTAACAAATGGAATTTTGATACCAATAGTTACACCAAAAGAATTGACTTTTTAAGATTATTCTAAATATTTAAGTTTTATCAAGTTTAGTTTTACTCATCAAAAGTTACAAGAATGAGAAAATTTACCTTATTTTAGAAAATAGGCGAAAACACCCGCTAAAAATAAAAGAGTCTTAAAGTTTTTATTGTTTTAAAAAGTAGAGTTGTGAGAAAGAGTTAAACTTTAGCGTAAAAAATAGGCAGTAAAGTACCCACCATTTGCTTACCAAAATCTAAAACTTAAATTAATAGCTAGGTAGGTAGGTAGGTAAGTTTTATTTTATCCACAATACAAACATAAATAAAAAAGACAACACTAATAAATTATTGCAGCAAAAAGAAAGTCCTAAGGACTTGTGCTGCAATTTCATATTATGATTTACATCTTATAAATAAATATCTAAACATAATATCTCATGATTAACCACCTAGCCTATCTTATATATAAAAAACAACAACACATACACATGAACAAAATGCAACGAAATAATCATTTTAAATATTATTTACCGGTTTTCAGCCCCCACCCCACACCAATAAACTGCAAAAAAGACATTAAAAACCTCCTGCCCTTCAAAATCTATTACTTAAATAAAATGTTTTCAATTTATTTTTAAGCCCATATAAAGTGACAGACTCGCTGATGCCAGCCGGCAAACTATTCCAAACAGAAGGCCCCAGATTACGAACCACATATGATGATCTAACTGTTTTTCTTTGTTCATGGCTTAAAAGTTGTGAATTTTTTGTATCATAATTATGGTACTCCTGATTCATGGAAAAATAATCATGAAAATACTCAGGGCATATGCTTTGGAACACAAAAATTGATGCCTGGTAGTCACGAATCTGACCAACATTTAAAACATTACACCGGAAAAAGCTAGCAATAGTTTTGGATTCAACCTGCTCTTTTATGTCCGCAATCAATCGAATGCTTTTATTTTGCAAAATCTGGATCCTTTTATAATTAGAGAAGAAACTGAAGGCCCGATGAACACAACCATAATCTATATAAGGATGAACAAGGGAAAAATAAATGATTTTTAAAATTTTGAATGGAAAAGTTTTTTTTACACGTCTCAAAATTCCTAGACCCCTAGCCATTTTAGCACCAATAACACTACAATGCTTTTTCCAACTAATATTATTATCTAAATAAAACCCCAAATACCTCATTTCAAAAACGTGTTTAATGGGTAAATGTCCAAATTTTTTTTATTATTATCATTAAGTAACCTACCTGTTCTACTAAATATAATGTAATTTGTTTTAGATGCGTTAACTGCTAGGGAACTACCTATTGTAAAACTGCGCAAACGTTCAAGTGCTAAATTAGCCTTATGTGCAACCTGAACCAAACAACTACCAATTACTGTTATCGCAGTGTCGTCCGCGAAAGAGGTCAGCACTTCAACTCCAACATGTGAAGCCAACGAATTAACATAAATAAGATAAAGTAGAGGTCCCAGCATGGAACCTTGAGGCACTCCACACTTAACACCGAACTCTCTGCTTGATATATCTGATAAAGCAACTTTGATAGTCCGTCAATGCAAATACAATGAAAACCACTTTACACAAGAACTACCTAACCCAAGCCTACCTAGTCTACTAAGAATAGTATTAAAATCAACAGTGTCAAAAGCCTTACGGAAATGTACAAAAACAGTTAAAGGAACCATATTATTTTCAAGCGCATTATCAACAAAACTTAAAAGATGGTGTACTGCATGACTAGTGGAATGTTTACTTCTGAAACCAAACTGTCCATTATACAAATTTTTTTCGAATCCAAAAAATCATACAATCGCTTATAAATAATTTTTTCATAAATTTTATTAAATAAAGATAAAATGGAAATTGGTCGCCAATTACAGGGGTCTGAGGGGTCCCCACCTTTATGTAAAGGTATGATTTTAGACCGTTTCAGTTCCGACGGGAAGTGTCCTTTAACCATTGAGAGATTAATTAAATGAACCAGTACCGGTAAAAGATACACCGACAAATAATTAAAAGCCTTTAGGTTCAATCCATCTACACCACAAGAATTTGATTTAAGGCTACAAACAATTTTTTCAACTTCTTCTACATTACATGGTACAAATTCAAACCCATTCTGCATGCTTGAAGGATTGGCGTTAATGTTGACGGCACAACCACCTCTAGACACTTCATTCTGTATAACACTACCAATTTTCGAAAAATAATCACCCATGTAATTTACTATTTCCAATTTATCATGAATAATTCTATTACTATTTTTTAAATTGGTTGTACACACATCTTTTTTTTCATATCCTATCACTTCACGGACCATTCCCCAAGTATCTTTTATATTACCTTCCTTAATCTTCAAACGGTTTAAATAATACTCATTCTTTGCATTTATTTTTGAATTATTTACATAATTTCTCAACTTTTTAAACTCATTTAAAATCATTTCAGATGGATTATCAAGATATTGACAATACAACTTATTTCTTTGTCTTATTCAACTCAAAATTTCATCATTAATCCACGGCTTTCTCGGTTTAGCTTTCTTGCAATTAATTTTATTCAATGGGCAATTTTTCTCAAACACAGGGTATCTGAAAAAATATTAAAAGCTTTTGAAGCATCATCCTTTTCATTGTAAACCACCTCCCAATCCAACGAACTAACTTCATTTTTAAACTTAGCCATATTAACTTCTTTCATGTCACGCCGAAGAATCTTATTTTTTCTTTTAATTTTACAATGCGATAACTTCTGCAACAAACAAAGAAGCGGTAAGTGGTCTGAACCAGAATGGATTAATACATCACACATGCTATCTTCCACCATAACTTCACTGACGAAAACATTATCAATCAAAGTTGCAGAATGGTCCGTTAATCGGGATGGGATAGAATTTAATGGGAAAAGACCAAATGAAAGCATGACATTAAGGAAATCCAAATTTTTGGCTTGAAGATCTAATAAATCAAAATTAAAATCGCCCATGATTACAATTTTATAAAAATTTTGATTTATTTCAGATATTAAAATTTCGAATTCCTCTAGGAAAAAATCCGAGCTAGCACCAGGGGGTCTATACACCGATGAAATAAGAAGTGTATTATTATTACTTGTCACTTTTTCAATAGCAAAAGTTTCAATCTTACCTTCAATCCATAAAGATAAATCTTCCCTTACTTTAAATTTTACATCATCCTTGATTATAAATGCTATAAATACCATCGCTGACCGGTTCTTGGAAATAAGTGTGTAACCTAGAAAATTAAATAACGAAGCAGGACAGCATAACGGGTGCACTCACATCATCTACTGCAACATATTTACTAAGCCTTGCAGGCTGTTTATCCGAAAATTCCGACCGGCTACCAACATCACTCGACAAAATATTATCCAACAAAAAGCGATTATTTTCTAACTGTAGTAATCGTGAAAACATTCATAAATAAATTATCTTACTTCCTATTAAAGAAATAATACTACGAAAGAATGTAAATACTGAAGTACACATTTGTAAATAAAAAAAAAAAAAAAAAAAAAAATCAGATTAGATGTCGTCACAGCTCCACAGTCGGCGTGGCCGAGCGTCATTTCCAGATCGAGTGAAAATACGGCCGTGATCGGATCATACGTTGTGGTTACCTAACCTATCACGAGCCAGTTGCAGAATTTCTCGTCGCTTCTTAGTTAAACTTTCTGACACAAATATACCAGATTTGGCCAGTTTGCTCTTAGCAGCAAATACCTTTCTGGCCACATCCTTAGAAGAAAACTGGGCGAGTACTGGGGCAATCATATCAGGCCGCGTAG
Organism: Artemia franciscana; assembly: GCF_032884065.1. Lineage (NCBI taxonomy): Eukaryota > Metazoa > Arthropoda > Branchiopoda > Anostraca > Artemiidae > Artemia > Artemia franciscana. Next base: position 442,755 of record NW_027062709.1, read on the forward strand.
GACTCGCTGGAAGGGTAAATCTATACACTTTAGTTAGTTCCGAAACATCAACCTGTACGCCCATCTTGTCCGAGATAATATTATTAATACACGATTTTACATCAGCACCCGGAGCTTGTTTGACACCACCGAAAATAAGTTAATCCAGCCTATCTTCCTGCTCAATATCGTCAAGTCTACTTTCGATCTTTTTCACTCGCTCTTCAAATATCATGAAGCTGTTTTTTAGCGATTTTAGTTACTTTTCGATAAAATCAAATTTTGGCGATTATTTGACCATCAAAGAATCATATACGTCAGATATAATTGATTCAGCCGAGTGCGGGAGTTGATTTTTTATGCGATCAGATACTTTACGTGAGATTTCATCCCTGAGATTTGCTTTTACAGCTTTCAATTCTTGTTGGGTCTGAGTTAGTCTCATGCTCAGGTCAGAAGATTGGTTGCCTATATCCGGGCTTAGATTTGACGGATGATTTTTCGTAAGATGTCCTGGTTGGTCGGTGATGTTAAGAAACAGTGCCCTTGCGCTTAGCACGATATTTTTCCATGTATGGCTGGTAGATTTCTGGGTCATTGTCCATTTCATAGAAAGCGAGCTTGGCCTCATTAGTAGTTTTTTTCAGTGCCTCTGTTCTCTTTAATTTGACGTCATGGAGGCTTTGGGTAGGGACTGTTTGAAAATCATGCGACCCGTAGCAGAAAACGGTGAATTTTGCTGGACTTGACGCTTGCTTGACTTCACCAATAATTTTAACTGGCCACAAGGGATAACCGTGAAACTTAGCAACCACAACATCTCCAATTTTCCAAGACGACATCGTAAACTACTAATTAGTAACTCTAATTAACATGAGTCAAAGACTTACACGTAAGGGGGGCTTCAAATACCCCCCAGCTTCAAATAGTGCCAGATATTATCCAATTTGGTTTGCAGCAGGCTAATCCAAATCAATTTCCTCCATCCGATATGCCACGAACAAATTATAACACTGGTTAAACGAGTTTAGGTGTTTTTACTGTGAATGGCGGATTGATTGCACTCCTCATACATTTACTTTCTATTATATAAATCCCCTAAGAAACAACACTGTTGTAAAAACCACCCTGTTTTGCAAGATAATCAAACCCAAAAAACCAAAGTAGTAAAGATATCAATTTATCCGCAAAACTGCCATAGCAAGACTCGAAAACAAATTTTTGACAGTAAAAACAAGTGAATATTTTGCTTATCAACCCCGTTGGGAAATCACAATCCCGAAATATCATTTCGACAGCCTAAAGAAGTTAGGATTTTAAATTTCCCTTCCTTGTGATTATGAAATAAAGATTTTCACCTCCCAGTTGGCTTTTGTGGTAATTAAATAAAAAAAAGTTTTTTTTTACGGAAAGTAAGGGGCGACATTAAAACTTAAAACGAACAGAAATTACTTCGTATATGAAAGTGGCTTCCTCCTCATCAACGCCCCACTCTTTACGCTAAAGTTTGACTCTTTCTCTTAACTCTACTTTTTAAAAGAGTAAAAAACTTTAGCGTAAAGAGCGAGGCGTTGGCAAACGCCTCGCCAAAAGGGGGCACGCCCACCCTGGATTCGCCACTGGCTGGGGATGAGCTTTCGAGTGAAAGTTTTGCGCTTTGGAAATTTGCCAAAATTCTTATACTTCCATTTCTTTTTTGTATTCATACTTTTGCTTTACCGACTCAATTTTACATTTGAAGATTTTAAGGTGAATTGTCATGAAATTTTTTTTTTCTTTTTACTTGTTGTTTCTTTTTTTCTAGCATTCCCCTTGTGTATTGTCGTCTTGTAGCGCATTTAAAATAGATTATTAATATCATTTAATGAAAATTGAGTGTGTATGGACTTATAACGTTCATTTGAAGCTTTTTTTTTCAGGGTTCATCCCCCCTCCATATTTACGGGTATTTTTAGCCGTATAAGTCCTAAACGCGCAATATTTTCTTTTAGTTGTAAGCTTTGATATTGCTCCTTACTTTCAGTTTAAAAGTACGGATCAGTTTCAGTTTCAGTAGGGATATTTCAGCGTCACTTCAGTGTTTATTTAACTGTTAGTGAATGCGTTGTTACGGATATTTCGGCGTTATTCGAAAGATCAAATACAGTTTTATATGGTAATGCTGTTTTTTCTCTTTTTGTTTGTTGTTTCTTTTTTTTCAAGCATTCCCCTTGTGTTTTGCAGTTTGAGCGCGCTAAAATAGATTCTTATTGTCACTAAGTAAAAGTAGAGCGTGTATGGGCTTACAACGTTCATTTGAAGCTTTTTTTGTGGGGTTTGGCCCCCACAATTATGGGTATAATTTAGCCGTTTAAGCCACATCCCTCAACCACTGAATTCTCTACCAATAGAGACTAGGTGATAAACATTAATATACCTTCGTTTACTTGCAGCAATGTCCGAAAACTACTAAAAACAATGATATTGAAACTTCTGAAACAAACAGTTGAAACTTTTTTTCAGTGTTTGAAAACAATTTTCTCGGGACGGCTTCTACTTAAGGCTCTAAATTAAGGCTATAGCAAAATCTAAGGCTCTTGAACATAATAAAAGGAAAAAATTGAAACAAGAAAAATTGAATCTTTCTAAAACTTTTGACAAACCTTGATAGACAATTAATCCATTGCTTTTAACCATATCCATGTATTTTACATTTGGAGAAGAATCTATCTACCTCACACCCGCGACCATAGATTTTGTACTTTGGGGATATTGAAGAATACACATTTTTGGATGGGATAATAATGATAAAGTAAATTCTGTTTGACAATTTGAAAGGGATTACCGAGAAATTCAAGAGTTTTGGGGAGATGTAAGCCCCTTATCCGCCCATAAATCACTCTGTGTCGCAAACTCTTAGCCAATACTAAAACTAAGCTCTACTGACAAATGTACGAGGGTTGAACAACAGTTAACTGAGTCCTGAAGCCAAGCGAGTATTTTGCAGCATAAAGCTAGTAGGACTACAGTGGTATAGAATAAATAAGCTTTCGGGTGGGCGAAGGTGAATATTGTACAGCCTACTCTCTGCTTTTTTCAGCCAGATTCATCATTAATGCTGCAGTACATTCCCCCCACCACATGCCTCTTGGCATCATCGCGCCAGAAACTCTAGAATTGACTCATTGAAATACAAATAAATAATTAAAACGCAATTGGCGTATTAATTTTTTTTTGCTAAATGGCTTTCTCTTAATTTTGATCGAATGATTTTGAGAAAAAGGGTGGGTGAGGAGGCCTAGATGACCTCCAATTTTTCGGCTACTTAAAAAGGCAACTAGAATTTTTAATTTTTAACAAACGTTTTTATTAGTAAAAAATATACGTACCTTACAAATTAACTTAAGTAACGAACATCTATATTCTTATATTATTATTATGTATATGAGGGGGTTTGCCCCATCTTTAATACCTCGCTCTTTACAATAAAGATTTTATTTTCTCCAAAGTCTTTAAGATTGACCCCTGAATCACGAAGGCTGTAGATTAAATAGTTGATATTACAAAAAATACTTTAGCTTAAAGGACGAGGTATTTATGAAGAGATGAACCAATCATATGTGTAATAATCCCTCTTCGTTTTTAGTTTTATGCTGGTCCTTACTTTCAGTGGAAAAAAAACTTTTTCATAATTATTTTTTCATTGTTTTTTTTTTAAACAGTGTTAGAAAATCCTGCACCCACTTCTTGAAATTTCTTTTCTCCCATGACAAATTCCTCCAAGGCAAGATCCTCCTACGTAGCCCCACCCCTCAACCCTCCCTCCCAACCAAAAATCCCCCTGAAAAGTTGTGTACACTTCCAAATAACCGTTACTGTATATAAATTCTGGTCAAAGCTTGTAACTTGCAGCCCCTCCCCCGGGGAGTCTGGGGGAGTAAGTCAGCCCCAAAGACATATTTATTATGTTTTTAGACTATGTTGAGCAAAATGCCTATCTAAAAATTTTGAACCGTTGACTTTGGGAAATAAAATGACCGTTGGAGGGAGCCTAGGTGCCATCCAATTTTTTGGTCAATTAAAAAGGACACAAGAACGTTTAATTTACGCTAGAATGAGCCCTCCTGGGACATTCTAGGACCACTTGGTCGATACAATCACCCCGGGGAAAAAACAAACAAATAAACACGCACCCGTGATCGGTCTTCTGGCAAAAAAAAAACTATGTTCCACATTTTTGTAGATAGGAGCTTGAAACTTCTACAGTAGGGTTCTCTAATACGTTAAATGCTATGGTGGGATTTTAGATAAGATCCTATAACTTTTAGAGGGTGTTTCCCCTATTTTCTGAAACAAGGCAAATTTTCTCAGCCTTGGAACTTTTGATGAGTAAGACTAAATTTAATGAAGATTATATATTTAAAATCAGCATAAAAAGATGTATCTATTAATATATTCCGTTTTTTAGAATTTTGTTTACTATTGAGCCGGGTCACTCCTTACTACAGTTCATTACCTCGAACTGTTTGATCAAGAAGATCGGGATCCCCATGATCACCCCATTGATAGAAGAACTGTTTCTTCCTTCTCCACTTATGCGAATGCCTGCAACAATTTAAAGACTCTCATATCTGGTATTGAGCGTCTGGGATAGAAGAGTGTGCTTATAGGCAACTTAAACTGTGACCTCACCGTTTCCTCGACATGAAAGGAAGCGCTTTTTCAGTGTCTAACCTCAGCATTTAAGGACCTAACGAAAGACCTGAGTTTTACATATATCCATTGTAGTCGTTCTGTCTCAAATTTGGACCACTGCATCTGTTATCATTCATTACAAGCTTCAGCAGTATATGTTGATGAAGATGAGAGAGATTATGATCATTTACCTCTGTATTTTGATATTTCGGTTACTTCTGACGTATACTCGAACCAACCGTCACTGTCCCATAAGGGGTTTGAAAAACGTGATTGGTCTAGTGCGAACATGCCTCTTTACCTTACTAGACTTGGAGCTCTACAGTCCACCGTACGTGTCCCTTTCCATCTTCTTTGCACAAATGTGTACCCCATTATTGACAATGCTAGTGCTGATTTGAATCGCTATTATCGTGACATTATCTTATGTATAAAGCAAGCTGAGGGTGTGGCCGTCCCGCTGATCCGTTTCAGGCGAAATACCCAAAAACCAATTTGGAAGTGTGATCCTTTGCTAAAAAAAAGTCAAGAATAAGGCCAAATTCTGGTTAAGAATCATGTCTGCCTGTGGTCGACCTTCTTGGGGCACTGTCTTTGATCTAAAACAAAAGATGAAACTCGAATATAAACGCCATCTTCATGCCGTTCATTACTCTGGTGAAACTTTTCCGAAGAGTAATGGTGAGTGGTGAAAAGTGATAAAATCTGCCACTCACTATTATATTTCTGAAAAGTTTCACCAGAGTAACGAACGGCACGAAGATGGCGTTTATATTTGATCTTCGTATTTTGTTTTAGACCAAACACCGTGAGACAAGGGGGAGTTCTTTCGCCGTATATTTTTAATGCTTGTATTGAAAATGTATTATCAAATATATTGACTACGTGCCTACTAGGACCATCTGATAGCTCTTATCTGGCTTATGCGGATGACCTTCTACTGATTAGTCAAACTGAATCTGGTATTGCCCGTTCAGTGAAGTCAGTTACTTCTGCTTTCCGCGATAGCAGGACAAATTTCCAAGCTCTACTGACAAGTGTACGAGGGTTGAACAACAGATAACTGAGTCCTGAAGCCAAACGAGTATTTTGCAGCATAAAGCTAGTAGGAATACAGTAGCATAGAATAAATAAGCTTTCGGGTGGGCGAAGGTGAATACTGTATAGCCTACTCTCCGCTTTAAACAGCCAGACTCATCATTAATGCTGTAGTACATATCCCCCCTCCACGTGTCTCTTGGCATCCTCGCGCCAGAAACTCTAGAATTGACTCATTAAAATACAAATGAATAATTAAAACGCAATTGGCGTATTAATTTTTTTTTTTGCTAAATGGCTTTCTCTTAGTTTTGATCAGACGATTTTGAGAAAAAGGGTTGGTGAGGAGGCCTAGTTGACCTCCAATTTTTCGCTTACTTAAAAGGGCAACTAGAATTTTTAATTTTTAACGAATGTTTTTATAAGTAAAAAATATACGTAACTTACAAATTAACTTATGTAACGAACTTCTATATTCGTATATTTTTATTATGTGTATAAGGGGGTTTGCCTTATCGTTAATACCTCACTCTTTACATTAAAGCTTTAATTTTCTCCTAAGTCTTTAAGATTGACCCCTGAATCACAAAGGCTGTAGATTAAATAGTTAATATTACTAAGAATACTTTAGCGTAAAGGACGAGGTATTTAGGAAGAGATGAACCCCCCATATGTGTAATAATCTCTGTTCTTTTTTAGTTTTATGCTGGTCCTTACTTTCAGTGGAAAAAAAAACTTTTTAATAATTATTTTTTCATTGTTTTTTTTTTAATAGTGCTAGAAATTCCTGCACCCCCTTCTTGATATTTCTCTTCTCCCATGACAAATTCCTCCAAGGCAAGATCCTCCTACGTAGCCCCTCCCCTCAACCCTCCCTCCCCAACCAAAAATCCCCCTGAAAAGTTCTGTACACTTCCGAATAACCATTAACGTATATAAATTCTGGTCAAAGTTTTTAACTTGCAGCCCCTCCCCGGAGACTGTGGGGGAGTAAGTCAGTCCCAAAGACATATTTGTTATGTTTTTAGACTATGTTGAACAAAATGGCTATCTCAAAATTTTGAACCGTTGGCTTTGGGAAAAAATGACCGTTGGAGGGGGCCTAGGTGCCCTCCAATTTTTTTTGGTCAATTAAAAAGGAAACAAGAGCTGTTGATTTCCGTTAGAATGAGCCCTCCTGTGACATTCTAGGACCATTTGGTCGATACGATCACCCCTCGGAAAAAAAACAAACAAACAAATAAACACGCAACCGTGATCGGTCTTCTAGCAAAAAAAAACTAAGTTCCACATTTTTGTAGATAGGAGCTTGAAACTTCTACAGTAGGGTCCTTTAATACGTTGAATGCGATGGTGTGATTTTAGACCCCGTAAATTTACTGGGTGTTTCCCCTATTTTCCGAAACAAGGCAATTTGATGTATTTATTAGTATATTCCGTTTTTTAGAATTTCGTTTAGTATTGAGCCGGGTCGCTCCTTACTACAGTTCGTTTCCTCGAGCTGTTTGATCAAGAGGATCTGGATCCCCATGATCACCCCAATGATAGAAGAACTGTTTCTTCCTTCTCCAGTTATGCGAATGCCTGCAACAATTTAAAGACTCTCATGTCTGGTATTGAGCGTCTGGGATAGAAGAGGGTGCTTATAGGTGACTTAAACTGTGTTCTCACCGTTTCCTTGACACGAAAGGAAGTGCTTTTTCAGTGTCTAACCTCAGCATTTACGGTCCTAACGAAAGACCTCAGTTTTACATATATCCATTGTAGTGGTTCTGTCTCACATTTGGACCACTGTATCTGCTTTCATTCATTACAAACTTAATTAGTACATGTTGATGAAGATGAGAGAGATTATGATCATTTACATCTGTATTTTGATATTACGGTTACTTCTGACGTATACTCGAATGAACCGTCACTGTCCCATAAGTGGTTTGAAAAACGTGATTGGTCTAGTGCGAACATGTCTCTTTACCTTGCAAAACTTGGAGCTCTACAGTCCACCGTACGTGTCCCTTTCCATCTTCTTTGCACAAATGCGTACCCCATTATTGACAATGCTCGTGCTGATTTGAATCGCTATTATCGTGACATTACCTTATGTATAAAGCAAGCTGAGGGTGTGGCCGTCCCACTGATCCGTTTCAGGCGAAATACCCAAAAGCCAATTTGGAAGTGTGATCCTTTGCTAAAAAAAAAGTCAAGAATAAGGCCAAATTCTGGTTAAGAATCTGGTCTGCCTGTGTTTGACCTTCTCGGGGCACTGTGTTTCATCTAAAACAAAAGACGAAGCTCGAATATAAACGCCATCTTCGTGCCGTTCGTTACTCTGGTTTAATTTTTCAGAAATATAATAGTGAGTGGCGAAAAGTGATAAATTCTGCCAAGTTTCGGGATACAAGTTCTAGTCATATTATACCTTATCCATCTTGGATCGAATATTATTCAAAATATTTTCGAAAGTTAATTATGCAGTGCTTAAGTGTTTCTTACGTTTGCTCGAAAAAAATTTGCCGTTACGTTTATGTCAGAGACATGTGACTCCAGTTGAAAAGTGGGCTATTGTTAAAGGTATTAAGGGTTTAAAATGAAAATCGTTGGATATTGATGGCATTATTGTTTCGAATCTTGTTCCCAATTCTTTTGAACTGGTATCTCATCTCCAACTCTTTTTTTTATCAAATGTGTTTTAGTAGTTTGTGTGTGCCCGACTCGTTCTTATGCGGTAGCGTTACGTCACTTCTAAAGAAAGGAAAAGACCCGGTTTCTTGTAGTTCTTATAGGCCCATAAAGGTAGCTTGTACTCTTAGCAAGCTTTTTGAGCACCTCCTACTACCTTATATCACTAAGCTTGCTCTAAATTATGATAATCAATTTGGTTTTAGATCTGGGCTAGGCTGTCAGCATCTTCAGCGTGCTTTTACTTCTTTATTAAAAGATGCCCACCGCAATCGTCGCGTACTTCATTTCGCAACCGTAGACTTGTCTAAAGCATTTGTCAGAGTTTGTCCCATTCAAGCATGGACAGCATTATGCCAGAGAGGAGTAAATCAGTCGATAATTCACGTGCTTCTTTTTGGTACTCCCATTCTTACCTTTGCCTTAAGTCATTAGATAATTCTTATTTTGGTCATATCCCTGTTCGTTGTGGTGTAAGACAAGGGCGAGTTCTTTTGCTGTGTATTTTTAATGCTTGTATTGAAAATGTATTATCAAATATATCGACTACGTGCCTACTAGGACCATCTGATAGGTCTTATCTGGCTTATGCGGATAACTTTCTTCTGATTAGTCAAACTGAATCTGGTCTTGCCCGTTCAGTGAAGTCAGTTACTTCTGCTTTCCGCGATATCGGCCTGTACCGAAATATTGACAAGTGCGAGTTTATTGTTTTCAACGGTAATAATTGTTCAGAATCACCATACTGCGATGGTTTTAGTATTCCTCGTGTTAAATCGTTTCGTTGGTTTGGTATAACAGTTTGCGATTCTATGAATGCTCTCCGATCTCGTGCTGTCAAAGATATTAGTGATAAGCTGAGGCTCGGTTACTCCAAGATTGTAGCAAATCATGGACACTATCAAACAGTTCGTGGTAACGAACTGTAGTAAGGAGCGACCCGGCTCAATAGTAAACGAAACTCTTAAAAACGGAATTTTGATGCTAAAAGATGTATCAGAAGAATTGGATTTCCGTGCTGATTTTGAATATACAAGTTTCATCAAATTTAGTCTTCGTCATCAAAAGTTACGAGCCTGAGAAAATTTGCCTTATTTTGGAAAATAGGGAGAAACACCCCCTAAAAGTCATGGAATCTTAACAAAAATCTCACCATCGCATTCGACGTATCAGAGAACCCTATAGCAAAAATTTCAAGCTCCTATCCACAAAAATATGGAATTTCGTTTTTTTGCCAGAAGACAAATCACGGGTATGTGTTTATTTGTTTGTTTGTTTGTTTTTTGTTTTTTTTCCCTATGACCCGATAAAATGACCCAGGGGTCTTCGTATCGGCCAAGTGGTCCTAGAATGTCGCAAGAGGGCTCATTCTAACGGAAATGAAAAGTTCTAGTGTCCTTTTTAAGTGCCCAAAAAAATTGGAGGACACCTGGGCCCCCTCCCACGCTCATTTTTTTCCAAAGTCAATAGATCAAAATTTTGAGAAAGCCATTTTGCTCCGCCGCATAGTCAAAAAACCATAATAACTATGTCTTTGGGAATGACTTACTCCCCCACAATCCCTGGGGGAGGGGCCGCAAGTTACAAACATTGACCAGTGTTTAGATACAGTAATGGTTATTGGGAAGTGTAAAGACGTTTTCAGGGGGATTTTTTTGGTTTGGGGGTGGGGTTGAGGGGATGGGGAAATGTGGCAGGATTTTTTCTTGGAGGAATATGTCATGAGGAAAGAAAAATTCAATGAAAAGGGTGCAGTATTTTCTTGCATTACTATAAAAAAAAAAACAATGAAAAAATAAACATGAAAACGTTTTTTCAAATGAAAGTAAGGAGTAGCATTGAAACTTAAGACGAACAGAGATTATTACGCATATGAGAGGTTCTAAAAATACTTTAGCATAAAGAGTGAGGTATTTAGGAGAAGATAAATACCTCGCTCTTTATGCTAAAGTAGTTTTAGTAATTTCAACTGTTTATTCTACGGACTTTCTGATTCATGGGTCATTCTTAAAGAATTGGGACAAAACTTACGATTTAGTATAAAGAGCAAGATAGTAACGAGGGTACAAACCCCCTCATATACATAATAAAAATATAATAATATAAACGTTTGTTACGTAAGTTAATTCTTAAGTTACGTACATATTTTACTCATAAAAACGTTCGTTAAAAATTAAAAGTTCTAGTTGCCTTTTTAAGTAACCAAAAAATTGGAGGGCAACTAGGTCTCCTTTTCCTTCCCTTATTTTTCAAAATCATCTGATCAAAACTAAGAGAAAGCCATTTAGCCAAAAAAAGAATTAATATACAAATTTCATTTTAATAATTCATGTGTGGAGAGCCAAAATCAAACATGCATCAATTAAAAAACGTTTAGAAATTAAATGAAAAAAAAACTAGTTTTTTTTTAACTGGAAGTAAGGAGCGACATTAGAACTTCAAACGAACAAAAATTACTCCGTATGTGAAATGGGTTGTCCCCTCTGCAATCCCTCGCTCTTTACGCTAAAATTTGACTCTTTGCCACAATTCTACTTTTTAAAACAATTAAAAGCTTTAGCGTAAAGAGCGAGGGATTGCGGAGGGGACAGCGTATCCAGCAACCTTGTTGCAGAACTTTGAAGCTCCCATCTGCAAAATTGCAGAATTTTGTATATTTTGCCAAAAGAAACATCATAGATGCGTATTTATTTGTTTTTGTTTTCTCTTTGATTGTTTTCCCATGGGGAGATTGCATCAAACCGAAAGTCCTAGAATATCTGTAAAGGGAAAGTTGAACGAAATTTGAACGCATTTGAACGAAAATTAAAGGTTAAAGTGTCAAAAAAATTGGAGGGAAATTGCCCCCCCCTTTTTTTTCACTCAAAGTTGTACATTTTGTTCAAATTCTTTGAAAAGCCAATAACTATGCCATAAGAAATAGCATGACCCCCACAGCCCTTGGTCAAAGGTCTTTCAGTTATAGGATTCACCCATTGTTTACGCATAGTATTTGTTATTGAAAAGTGTGCAAATTTTTTTTTCGGGGGCTAGGTTGTATCGTGCCGTCGCTCTTCCCTTTGCTCACTACATCTCACCCGTTGGCATTGGCTATCGAATTCGGATATGTTGCGAATCCGTTCAGGCTTTTGCAAATATTTAAAGTTTCTGCTTGGTCTGCCACTTTACCTCCGTAACACTGGTCTGCTAGAAAAGTATCATATACCTGATCCTGTTGAGTTCATGCCGAATTTTGAAAAACAAGCTCTCGTGAAACACAGGGCACTATTATTTGATTTCCCAGCGACTTTTTTGCTTGATAGTTGAAGTGTGATTTGTTTGTATTTAGTGATTATTATGTTCGGTTGATTTGTTTTCGTCTTTAATTTCTCTTTTCTTTTGTTTTGCTCCGCTTCTTCATGCTTCTTTTTTATAAGCGGGTTTGTAATAAATTATTATTATTATTATTATTGTTTACGCATAGTATTTGTTATTGAAAAGTGTGCAAATTTTTTTTTCGGGGGGGGGGGGTACGATGAATTTTCTGCTGGGGGGTTTTCCACATGGAAACTTTTAATGGAAAGGAAAGTTTTCTGGGGGCAGGGGAAGATTCAAGATTTTCTTTAGGGGAAGGGGCGCATAATAGGCTACTTCAATAAACTTGCGAACAAAGAAATACCTGTAATTTAAAGTGAGCCTTGACAATTATTTGTCGCAGGTATGTAGTCGAAATGGTCGTAAATTTAATCTAAAATCTGGTGAGGGTTAAAGTTCTAATAAATTTGTCGAAATTAAAATGGTATAAAAATATTGATACAAAAAAAAAGTTATAAAAGCCGCCCCACTAAAAAAAAAAGAAGATAAAAAGCAGTTCACCATCTACAAAAAAGTAATAATTAATATTTTCTGTATAATTTTTTGTCTTTGCACTTCTGACCGCTATAGTGAGCGAGTTAAGCTTTTTGTTGTCAAATAAGATTGGTCTTGAACCAGATTTTAGGTTCATGCGCTCTTTGTGACATAGAATACTAGTTCTTTTGGGGGTGTCACAAGAAACATAGAATACTAGTTCGTTTGGGGGTGTCAAAAGAAAAACAAAACGAAGAGAATAATATACAGAAGAATTTTAGCTAACAAATTTTGCCTAGAGACCCGCTATACTTTACCCCCCCCCCCCACTTAATCTGCAAATATAAAACCAAAAGCTGTCTGTTAAATTATTATATTTTCATCATATTTTTGGTATATTTTATTAAGATTACCTAACTTCACTTCTCGAGTGTGTATCATTATGTAAACAAGTACAAAAAAAAAATATGATGTTAGAAGAGCAGAACCATCACAATTTTCGATGTCAACCAATTGTGGCATAAAACCCAGTAAAAGCCAGTAAAGATGCCGGAAACTATGCAAGTGCTTTTTGTAAGTCATTGGGACACTTCAACTCTGTATATATTCACTATGGAGTCCTCCATTATCCCACAAAGAAAAAGTAGCCAACAAAGATGATTTACTTGGGGGCTGCTGCCTGCCTGGTCGAATTGCATTCCTGCATCAACGATCTCCAAATGAATTTGTTTGACCTGTTATTGGACATCACTCGCTCTCTGAAGGGTTTCGCAAACAAATACGAAACTGTAATTCATGTTTTGCTTTAGCTTCATTCAACGTCAGCACTGATTGATAAAAAAGATTCATGATTTTTTTCACCTTTAAAATAGCTGGATAAATTTATCACAAAATCAATTTAGCCCATCACAGACCCTTGAAGTCAATTTTGAACCATATTCAGATGGCCAAGTGTAAATTTTAGACCCCAATGAAGACGTTAAAAAACACTATATACACAAAAAAAATAACAGAAGGAGAAAGGGAGACTCTTTTCCTACTTTAGTAATTAATATAGATCAGTACTTGAATGAGGCGACGAATGAGATCCGATCACTCATTCTTAAGTTAAAAATACCTTATTTTTTCTGATTTTTCAGAATTAACTCTCCCCCCAGCTCCCCCAAACAGATCGGATCCGTTCCGGTTACGTCAATCACGTATCTAGGACTTTCGCTTATTTTTCCCACCAAGTTTCATCCCGATCCTTCAACTCTAAGCGTTTTCCAAGATTTTAGGTTTCCCCCTCCAACTCTCCCCAATGAAACCAGATCTGGTCGGAATTTAAAATGAGAGCTCTGATACACGATATCCTTCCAAAGATCAAATTTCATTAAGATCCTATAACCCATTCGTAAGTTAAAAATACTTCATTTTTCTATTTTTTCCGAATTAACCGGCCCTCCACCCCCTAGATGATCAAATCGGGAGAAGGACTATTTCTAATTCAATCTGGTCCGGTCCCTGATCCATCTGCCAAATTTCATCGTCCTAGCTTACCTGGAAGTGCCTAAAGTAGCAAAACCGGGACCGACAGAATTTGCGATCGCCATATGTCACTTGGTTAATATATAATATAATATCAAGTGCCATAAATGCATTTATTGCTGATTATCTAAATGGACGAACTCAGCAGGTTGTTGTTGGTGAAGCTATGTCATCCTCAATTGATGTGTTAAGCGGAGTCCCCCAGGGTAGCTGCCTGGGTCCAATTTTATTTTGTTTATTTATTTATGATCTGCCTTCCTCTGTTCAGCATTCTACTGTCAAGATGTTCGCGGATGATGTAAGACTTTATCGACCAGTACGAGACCAAAACGATGTGCAACTTTTACAGGAGGATCTTGACTCTCTAACTTATTGGTGCGAATCTAATTCTATGTTCATAAACCCTTCTAAGTGTGTTGTTCTACACTATGCTCGTAAAGTCCCACCTGTGCATACTTACCAGCTGTCTGGCATACAAATCCCTTCTAACGAAATAGTGCGTGACCTTGGTGTTTACTTTGATACCCAATTGAAATTTGATAAGCATGTTTCGGAAATTGTAAAGAATGCGAATTATCGTTTATCGTCTATAAGGAGAAGCTTTGGTAGGTTCAACCTTCGTAATTTCTTACTACTATACAAATCAATGGTCCGCCCTCTTCTTGAGTATAATACTTCTGTTTGGTTTCCATTAAGTCTAACGGATGAGCATAGGATAGAAAAGGTTCAGAGAAGGGCCACTAGATTGGTCCCATACTTTCAGCGCCTTTCTTATCCGCAGAGACTTTCTAGGCTTCAACTCCCGTCGTTGAAGTTTCGTAGACGTCGCAATGACCTTGTAAATGTGTTTCGAATAATTAAAGGAGTGGATGATGTTGATCCAAATTTATTTTTTAAATTTAGCCATTATCACTCTACTCGTCAGCATGATCCCCCAAAACCACTGAAAAAAATTGGTCAATTATCTTTTGTTTATCTTATGTAGAGTTGATTATCTTTAGTAGAGTTGCCAGACCATGGAATGGTTTGCCTTTGGAGGTTGTCGAGGCAGAGAGTGTTCGAAATTTTAAGAGTGCATTAGTAAATACGCCTTTTTATTAAGACGCTTTTGTTGTGTAGTGTCGTTTTATTTAGAAGTTTTTGCTGTTTAATTTGTCGTTGCCAATTTACTTTAGATTAGTATTATGATTTTGTGTTTTTGTGTTTTTGCGACAAGCATTAATGCTTACCGCTATTCGTAATAATAAATAAATAAATAAAAATCTTTGCCACTTCAATTTTTGTATTTTGGTGCCATTGTTCTGCTTAAAATGAGATTTCTTTTTTCTAAGGAGACGATGTTATCTGTCACTCCCTGGTAGCCACCCCATAAAACTTAATCTAGTATTGGAACAGGGGTGGAGCCTACGATTCAGTTTGGAAAGGCTCAAAGTCATTGGGGGTTCCAACGAAGAAATTTGAAATATTGACTGTATTTTTCCAGTAGATACTTTTAAGAGTATAGAAAGGAAAATCATTCTAGGTCAAGCACAGTAGTCGGAGGAAGCGTGGTTCATACCCATCAATATTACATCCTGGATGTTCTTATGGACTTTCCCAGGATTTCTTACATTTCAATTTAATTCGCATCTTTCTGACTTTTTTCAAACTTACAATAAAAACAAGCTCTTGCGCAATGTCACAGTCAGAAAAATAAGTGCTTGACCATTTTCTCCTAAATTTGCTGAAATTCTCAAGAAAATATCCTTTTTTAGAAATTGTGCAAGCCTAAGTCCATTTCGTTGTCGAGTAAAGAACGAATGTTCAAACACAAGGAAATGAAAATGTTTTCAGCAAAAATTCAATTCTGGTGATCCAAACAGGAGATTTCCTAACAGGCGGAAAATCAGCTTCTTGTTATCATACCATAAAAGGACAAAAAATAAAGATAGTACTAACAGTTAAAGAGAGAGAGAGAGAGAGAGAGAGAGAGAGAGAGAGAGAGAGAGAGAGAGAGAGAGAGAGAGAGAGAGAGAGAGAGAGAGAGAGAGAGAGAAAGAGAGAGAGAGAGAAAGAGAGAGAGAGAGAGAGAGAGAAAGGGGGAGAGAGATAGAGGGAGAGAGAGACAGAGTGATAGAGTAAGGGGAATACATTTCGATTATTATAGATTGAACGAGCTTTAACATAAATGTGCTATTTTGCGTCTTACTAACATTAATTAGTTTAAATAATTAAAAATCAACAATATAATTAATGAATCTATTGTCATTACTGAGGTATATTTAGCACGTAAACACCATTAAAGAGCCAAATAAGTTAGGACATAACTACCAACATAAATAACAACAAGGTTGTAAGTTCTATGTAACTGTGTTGATGCATGCACACATGAGTCTTTTATTCGAAAGGTTTGCTCTCAGTGAAGGGGGAGGGGTATCGAATTAACTGATAAAGGTCAAGCTGTAAGACACTTAAAGAAAATTTGTGAGAAAACAACAAAAGTTCTGAGTCAAGGGATTCTGAAAGAAGCATGTACGTATGTCTACAACTATGTACGTACGCACGTGACGTACGCATATTTACGTACAGAAAAAGACATTAGGTAATGAGATTTTGTCAAGAAACAAAACATTAGGGGATGAGTTTCTTTTTAGATTTTCTAAATCAATTTAACCAAGACTTAGGAAAAAACTTCGAAAAAAATTTAAATAACAAAAAGTATCCACAATTGTAGCAAAGATACTTTTGTCTGAGCCATTACAGTTTGAAGATTGTGGCATTTTATTATTTCGCTCGCAACACTATCGATACTGCAATGCTGAAATAATCTCGAAACATAGAAATTTTAAAACTTCTGCATAGTGGGTTGTAAATACAATGGATATAGAATGAGTTGAAATACTTGCATGTAATTTTGAAACATACAAAATCTCCTCAAACTTCTAAATAATGTTACCAGGCAAGGTAAGACTAGTAGAACTCCAATACTGACTAAGGAAGTCCAATGCCTTAGACGACAAGTCCAATACTGACTTTGATGACAAGTTAGCTTCATTAAAAGTAAGCGCTGATTGGTCAAAAAGAGTCATAATTGATTTAGATTTAAAATAGCTGGACAAATTTTTCACAAAATAAATTTAGCCCATCACAGACCCTTGAAGGCTATTTTGAACCAAATTCATATGGGCAAATGTACTTTTTAGACCCCAATGGAGACGCTAAATAACACCTTTCGCATATTTCATATTAGCATGTTATATTAGCATTATTATATATTACCAAATTTTAGCATGGTATTTTACACCGAGGTAGTTCTACATTTATGGGTTACTATTTGAATCCAGAACCTAAGGAATAGGAAATCATCAACACTTAATAGGCATTTCATTAAGAAATAAGAGCCTTTGGAGCGATATTGGATTGGATTTTCAATCAAATGCTGCAAATACAATCTAAAACAGCTAAATTATTCCTGGAGTGGACCCCCTCTACCAACAAATGCCGTAAAAACGGCAATTGGAATAATTGGGTCCCGAATTTGAAAGAACGCCGTGCTGCCATGAAAATGAACAATTGGTTTTAAAATTTTGAAATGATATTAGAAATAACAAATATTGAAATGTTTGCTTCTGGAAAGAGATCATTTTTCAGGCTATGACCAAAAACAACAACTATGTCGTATCAGCAATAAGTCCGCAGAGAATAAATAGTTTAGCAATCTTGTTGAGAGAAAGTGAAAACACAAGAAAAATAAATTTGAAAACTGTTTTAGAAGCATTTGCGGAAAAAAATTTTTAAACTATCTACATTCATGTGCCCATATCCTCTGATGTAATTTTCAAAGGGCATTTTCAGCAATTTCATAATATTTAGGGACACAAACGTAAATTGACGTTAGAACAAAATAAGTACAGAAGAGAACAAAGAGGACAAAACCGTAAGCTCGAAATGAACAAACTGGACCATTATATGAGACAAAATCTAGAAAAGGACCTAAAATACTGAAATGTACAACGGGTGATAAAGAACAACCTAGACAATCAAAAGTGACCAGATCAATCCAAGCAACTAAAGCAAGAGGCACTGAAAAAATGTCTGAAGTAATGATAAACGAAAATAAAGATCAGAGAGGTATGTAGTTAAAATGTTAGCGAAACCGACAATTAGATTAAGTCAAAATAGAATTGAAGAACATAGAAATATGCAGTTAAAAGATAAGTGGCAGTGAAAATCACAACCACTCAAAAACGAAAGTGAAGAAAAAAACAATATGCGGTTATAAGACATGCGACACTGACAATCAAAACGAACCAAAATGATGAAGAACAGAGAAATGTGGGGTTAGAAGATAATCAGCAGTAGCAGTGAAGAATGAAGAACTGTGCTGTTAAAATAATTCATGCCATAAAAGGAGAAAAAATGAGGATAGCGCTAAGAGTGGAAAAAAAGAGAGGGAGAAAGAGAGAGAGAGAGAGAGAGAGAGAGAGAGAGAGAGAGAGAGAGAGAAAGAGAGAGAGAGAGAGAGTTATAGCACGGGGTATATATTGAGATTATTATAGATTGAACGAGCTTTAACATAAATGTGCTATTTTGCGTCTTACTAACATTAATTAGTTTAAATAATACAAAACATCAATTACTTTAACATAATTAATGAATCTATTGTAATTACTGAGGTATATTTAGCACATAAACACCATTAAAGAGCTAAATAAGTTAGCTTGATTGCAAGTCTTGGGGCATAACTACCAAAATAAATAACAACATGTTACAAGCTCTATGTAACTGTGCTGATGCGCGCACGCATGAGTCTTTTATTCGAGAGGTTCGATCTCAATGAATTGGGGGGAAGGGTATCGAATTAACTCATAAAAGTCAAGCTATATCATTGGTTTTTTAAGATTCAACATGTACATAATTTCTTTTTTGACCAGAATTTACTGTCCAAACATCAAAATTCCCTGATAACTAGATGTGTTAACCCGGTCCAAACTACTGATAGATAGATAGATAGATAGATAAGTGTATTTCAAAAACCCGTGGGCCATATACACACAAAATATAAATAAATAACAGACAAGCAAGGAAATTAACAACAGTACGAACACGCACAAAAAAAAAACAGAATTCAACGCAAAAAGTACCTAATCTAACTACAAAAGAAATTAATCATATAAAACTTTTTCTTCTTATTAAAGATTTTTCTATATATACTCCCACTCGAAATATTGTGGTTGGGTTACTATTTTGTAGAATACCCGGAAGCATCAAATTAATCCCATGCAAATAAATTTCCCGTAAATCCAAGAGCACCGGGCATTTCCGGAGAAAATGATCCAAGTCTTCATCATCATCTTTACAAAGAGGACAAAGATACCGCCTATCAGGACCAACTATCATTTTATTTTTGTCGAACGTTTTTTGCCTGTTCTGGATTGGAAGACAATTTGCCCTAAGCTGAATCCAACGACGTAGAATCATAGCCGGTAAATTAAGTTTAAAATAAACTTCCTCCCCAAAACTAGGTTTTGCCTGATAATAATGTTGTAGGGTTGTAGAATCAAGAACCAGCCCTTGCCAATGCTGAATTTCCTGACTCTCTAATATAAATCGTACCTGGCTTTCTAAATTTGCTGGTACATCGCGAGAGCAAAGACCATTATTCCATAAATAAGGCATTCCTACTTTTTCTAGTAATGATTAAATTTGGGATGGCCACGAGGTTTTTAAACCACATTTCAACATCTCTTCATATGCCACTCTTACTAGTCTATCTTCATTACTCTTAGTTAACTTCAACCAGAATCTAAGCATTAAAATATACCTACGTAGCTTTAAAGAAAACAGGCCCATATCACCTTTCAGAATCTGTGAATGAGTTGTCTGATGTAAACCAAACACTCTTTTATAATACTGGAGCTGAAGGGACTCCAGTTGCTGCACCGTTTCTCCACCCCATATCTCTGCTCCATATTCTATTACGGGTAAAATTTTTGTGTTAAATATTCTTTTATGCATTTTTAGGTTTTTGATCCCCATTATCGTCGGGTTTCTAAATATAGCTGACATGGCCACCCTACCTCTCTTAATTATTTCATCAACATGACTCCTTAGGCTTCCATTTTCCGATAAGATAAAGCCTAAATATTTTATTCTTTTACTTATAAATAGTTCCTTATTATTAAATTTAAACGTATATTTTTCATCGTCCCCAACCTTCCTTTTTTTAAAAATAACAACTTCGCTCTTTTCAGTATTCAGCCTTAACTTTTTTATATGCAAATATTCTTCTATGAGATTCAAAAGAGTCTGTAGATCTTGCGGTTTATTAGCCACCAAAGCAATATCATCTGCAAATAATAAGAGAGATAGTTTTTGAGTCCCTAGGCTAACTTTCGGAGCCCATCTATTCTCTAGAAAATTAACAACATCATTAATAAAAATATTAAACAACTTAGGTGAAAGGGTGCTGCCCTGTTTTACTCCCCGCTTAATATCAAAAAGCTTCGAAAACCTATTACCAACTTGAACGATTCCACTCACACAAGTATACATGCTCACTATCAATCTAACAAATGAATGGGGAAGGCCAATATTTAGCATGGCATCCTTCAATAACTCTCTGTCGACACTATCAAAAGCCTTATGGAGATCCAGAAATCCCACATAAAGACAAGTTTTACCCTTTCCATATTTATCTATTAATGCCTTTAAAATAAACACACTATCTGTTGTCCCATACCCTGTCCTGAAACCTCCTTGTTCCTCATGTATTAAATTATTTGTATTTAACCAATTGGAAAGCCTGGTATCTAATATTTTCTCCAAAACCTTACTTAAAGCAGGGACAAGTGCTATTAAACGATAATTTTCATGAGCCTTCGGGTTTCCTCTCTTAAAAAGTGGTATAAACAATGATGTCTTCCAAGCGCTTGGCCATTGCCCTGACCTTAACACCTTATTACAAAGAAGAACAATTATCGGTATCAAAATGGAAAGAAAATTCTTAAATAACAATATTGGTATACCATCAACACCCGCAGCAGTACCACCTTTTAACTTCTTAAATATTGACTTAATCTCTTGGCCATTCACATCACCCACTAAATCGTAATCATGTTCTCTCATGGGATAAATAACCATCTCTGGGGTTTTAAATGTTTCATTTCAGCATATCATATCTGTATGATATGCTGAAATGATTTAGAAACATAAAAAATGTTAAAACTTTTATATAATGGGTTGTATATACAATAGGTATAGAATGCGTTGAAATACTTGCATGCAATTCTGAAACATACAAAATATGCTCAAACTTCTAAGTAATGTAGCAGGCAAGGCAAGACCTAATGGAAGTCGAATACTGACTGAGGTGACAAGTTAGGAAAACAAATTCGCTCAGTATGATGATAGTGGGGTGGTCTCGAGGCAAAGACTGCCAATCCTTCTAAGAAACAGAATTTTGACAGGAGCGGCCGATCAGTTACTGAATTAGCGACAATAACTGTATAATAGCTACTAAACAATGAAACCAAATCTCGATTTCAAGTCTTGTCCAATTCGGCGAAAACCGGAGTCAAGTCATGACCCTAGACGCTCTAAACGCTCTCTCGCCGTCTCCAGTTTTTGTTTCACAAATCTATTATATCTCTATCAATTATAGTATAAAAGATTGGATATCTGTATTTTTAAATTAGTAACATGACCCAAGACGCTCTAAAGCAATGGCTCCCAGCTATTTCTTAGATTAACACTTCTTTGGATCTTATAACAAAATGTTGACTCTATTTCCCCTTAGGAATAGAATGTAAGATTTTCACTAAATATTCCTTTGCTCAAGAACTTATCATAAGACGCAACCATATGTAAATCGTTTCAAAATCATCAAAAATACTTTCAAACATAATCCTAATTATGAACGTCACAATCTAGAGCGCAGCCTTGAGTTCGAAGCTCGATTCAACCCGAACTCTTGACCAAGTTTGAGCCAAGTTTTATTTTTAAACCTTTAATACAATTTTAAGCATTATTAATTAGACAGATTTAAAATCAAGCTGTTTTTTTCAAATAATTACCAATAATACTACTCGTTTAGAGAACCCGGACAATAGAATTGCCAAGTTTTTAATGGTAATATAATTAAGCGTGCGATCTTAGCTGCTTATTAAATAAATTTCATTTATTTATTTCATCTATAAATGACTTATTAAATAAACTTAATAAGAAGTTACTCAAAAAATAAATTTTAAATGTATTTACTTTAATAACTTCAATAAGTCAAATATAATTAACATTTAAAGGAATACATATCAGCATGTGTATATTAAACTGACAACGCACATTCATTTCTTGTTGTTATTTTCCACTAAAGTGCAAATTTTGCTCTAGCCCTGGGAAAGTATAAAAGTTTCTAGCCCTACTTATGCTAATTTCTGGACAGAGGAGGTGACATGTCATATAATGCAGAGCTTTAATTAGATGAATTTTCGGGTGGGCGAAGGTGAATATTGTATACTCTCTGTTTTTTTTTCAGCCAGATTCAGCCAGATGTGGTAAAAATAAGCAGTAGTCTTAGACACGTGATTGGCAAAATTGGAACGGGTCTGTTCTGTTTGGGGAGTTTTTTAATTCTGAAAAATTAGAAAAAATGAGGTATCTTTAACTTACGAACGGGTGATCGGATGACACTGAAATTTGATATTTAGATGGATATCATGTCTCAAAGCTCTTATTTTATATCCCGACCAGATCTGGTGACATTGGGGGGAGTTTGGGGGATACCTAATATCTTGGAAAACGCTTGGAGTGGAGACATCGGAATGAAACTTGGTGGGAAAAATAAAACAGAAGTCCTAGATACGTGATTGACATAATTGGAACGGATCCACTGTATTTGGGGGAGTTGGGGGGGAGGGTCAATTCTGAAAAATTAGAAATAGTGGCGCATTTTTAACTTACGATGGAGTGATCGGATCTTCATGAAACTTCATATTTAGAAGGACCTCGTATCTCAGATCTCTTATTTTAGATCCCGACCAGATCCAGCGTCATTGGAGAGGGGAGGCAGTTGGGGGAGACTGGAAATCTTGGAAAATACTTAATGTGGAGAGATCAGGTTGAAACTGAGTAAGTGACTAAATAACCAGGTACGTGACTAAAATAACCGGACCGGATCTGCTCTCTTTGGTGGAGTTGGGGGGGGATAATTCGGAAAAACTAGAAATAAAATTTAAATTTAAATTTTAAATTCTGAACAGATCCTGAGACTTTGGAATTGAAATTTAAATGTTAAATTCTGACCAGATCCTGAGACTTTGGAATTGGAACTATCTTCCCCTGCCCCCAGATAACTTTCCTTTCCATAAAAATTTTCCATGTGGAAAACCCACCAGCAGAAAATTCATCGTACCCCCCCCCCCCCCAAAAAAAAAAAAAATGTACGCACTTTTCATTAACAAATACTATGCATAAACAATGAGTGAATCCTATAACTGAAAGACCTTTGCCCAAGGGCTTTGGGGGTCATGTAATTTTCTATGGCATAGTTATTGGCCTTTCAACTAATTTGAACAAAATGTAAAACTTTGAGTGAAAAAGGTGAGGGGGGGGGGCTAATTGCCCTCCAATTTTTTCGGTACTATAACCTTTAATTTTCCTTCAAATGCGTTCAAATTTTGTTCAACTTTCCTTTCCCAATATTGGATTGCATTTTCAATCAAATGTTGCAAATACAAATTAAAACAGCTAAATTATTCCTGGAGTGGACCCCCTCTCCATATGAAAAAGCTTTAGTCATATGAATAAAGCTAATATCCATATGAAATAGTATATGAAAGGGGCTTTTCCTCCTCAACGCCCCGCTCTTTACGCTAAAGTTTGCCTCTTTCTCTTAACTCTATTTTTAAAACAGTAAGAAACTTTAGCTTAAAGAGCGGGGCGTTGAGGAAGAAAAGCCCCTTTTATACACGAAGTAATTTCTGTTCTTTTTAAATTTTATTGTTGCTCCTTACTTTCATTGAAAACAACTTGTTTTTTTTTAAATTTAATTTCTGGACGTTTTTGAATTAATGCTTGTTTTGATCTTTGCTCTCCGCACATAAATAATTAAAACGAAATTTGCATATTAATTAATTGCAATTTTGAAAATTTTGAGAAAAAAGGAGCGAGGGAGGAGGCCTAGTTGCCCTCCAATTTCTTAATTACTTAAAAAAGCAACTAGAACTTTTAATTTTTTACAAACGTTTTCATTGGTAAAAAATATACGTAACTTACGAACTAACTTACGTAGTAGTTTACGTAAGTTTTTAATGGTAATATAATTAAGCGTGCGATCTTAGCTGCTTATTAAATAAATTTCATTTATTTATTTCATCTATAAATGACTTATTAAATAAATTTAATAAGAAGTTACTCAAAAAATAAATTTTAAATGTATTTACTTTAATAACTTCAATAAGTCAAATATAATTAACATTTAAAGGAATACATATCAGCATGTGTATATTAAACTGACAACGCACATTCATTTCTTGTTGTTATTTTCCACTAAAGTGCAAATTTTGCTCTAGCCCTGGGAAAGTATAAAAGTTTCTAGCCCTACTTATGCTAATTTCTGGACAGAGGAGGTGACATGTCATATAATGCAGAGCTTTAATTAGATGAATTTTTTTAGATTTAATTAGATGTCATTTTGAGTTTGACTCGGTTATTTATTGTAATTTCTGTTCGTTTAGGGTTTCATTTATTTATCAAAGCTGATTTGGGGTAGTTTTTCGCTTGGTATATCATTTTTTTTTCACATTTTTGGTCTAATGGAGTTCTTTACATTTCTTTGAAAAACTTGTTTTGCGGAAAAGTTTCTTTTAATTAATCATGTAATGGGGTTATCAGGGAGAGAGATTAGTGATGAGTACCAAGGGGGGAGGGGCATCAAATCAAGCTAATCAGAAAAAGAAGCGACTAAAATCAATTCGAATGATGTACTTTCGGTGCCTAAATACCTACTTTATTTGTCTTTATCTTAACATAACCATGATATCAAACAGTTCGTTTTAAGAAACTGTAAGTAAGGAGCGACACGGCTCAATAGTAACCGAAACTCTAAAAATAGAATTTTGATATGAATAGATATATCAAAGAAGCGACTTATTATGGTTATTACAAATATTTAAGATTCATTAAGCTTAATGTTACCCATCAAAACTACGCGCCTGAGAATATTTTTCTGATTCTCAAAAAGGAGGAAACACCTTTTAAGAGCCAAGGAATCTTAATAAAAATAACATTATGAGTTTCAGCGTATGGGAAAACCCTCTTGTAGAGGTTTTAAGCTCCCAACAAAGCTGATGGGAGGGGTTGTTGCCAGCCCATCAGTTTTGACTTTTAAAATTGCATAAAAACTTTTAATTAGCCATCGAATGAGCCAGGGAGTCCCTTCCAAAGATTATACGACCATATCTTCCATATGAAGTACCTCTGGGAAGAAATAGATAAAAAATATTATTACATTTGCTCTTTACTATAGGCAATTCTATAGGATGATAGGATTATTTCAATAGGTGAGTAAAACATTCATTTTTCCTTCTAATGCACATTAGGTATTATCCAAGGAGAGTATGTAGGTAGTAATTATCCGACAGGAATGTTCCGCAGGAAAGGGGACATTTTCCATGGGATATTTGGTACTTGCTCGTAAGATAGAAAACACCCAAGATGTGAAGTTAAGTTAATCCTAATGGCATAAATATTTTGATAATCATAATCGCCAAAATATTATGATAATATAGTACTTTAGAAACAAAAATATGGAAACTACAACAAAGAAAAATGGAAAGCTGGCACTTATTATATTAAATACCTAACATAATTTAACCTAGCCCCTAACCATCCCTAAACATTAAATATTTAATTAAAATATGTTTACATCGTTGTTTTTCACTCTCAAAATAAGCAAATCATAACCAATTCCAGAGAGTCAAACCGGTTTTTGTCAGATCTTAGTGTAATTCTTGAATATGTTCTGTTTAACAGAAAAGAACCAAATATTTTCCACAGGGGTGCTTTCCAAGGGCGTAGGGGGCAGAGGTAAACGTCGGTTCTCAGAAAACTCCTTACTGAAGGACTTCAGTCAATACAAGCTTACGATAATAATAAAGGTTTATTGGACTTTTTCTAATTGGCTTACCTTTAATTAATTATTCGCTAAAACTTGTTTATTTTGGTAAGAACTTGATGATAAACTTATTATCTTGATTTTAAAATACACTGCTGTCAATAAATTTTTATATCAAATGACATCAGCTGTTGTAATTGATTACACGCATCACTATTTCAATAAATTCTGTATCTGTGTACCTCGGGATATTATAGTGGTTACGTCTCTGCCGCTAGGATAATAGTAGAGGAAAAATACGGAAAAAAATGGTCGAACCAGGAAAAAATTGGTACAGAAATTATTTTTGCACCACTGTGTTCAGAAAAGAGAGCTCTACAACATATCAAAAATCTAAATCTCCATCCCGTTGCAAAATTCCCTTTTTTTCACGTTTTTTGCGCCTATTTTTTAGATATTTCCAGAATCCGAGAATGAGGAACCGTGAAAAGAAAAGTAGTTTATTGATGGTTTCCCTTTTAAGAAACGATTATTTTTGTGCTCTTTTATTAGACAGAAACATCACGTTTAATCATTTAATTCTTTTTTATGTTTTGTTTTTGTTTTTGTATGAAGTAAAAAAAAAAAAAAAAAAAAAAAAAATCAAGCGACACACGATCACGGGGTATTTTTCGAAGAGGAGCACGAATTTTTCGGTTCAGAATGAGGGTTTTCGTTGTAACATTCACCGACAGCTCACTTATTCCCAGTTCTCTTTTTTAGATGGCTGAGACCACAGGTTTATGTCCCCTTTGTGAACGTTCAACAGACACCTCAGAATCGTCGGTACTGGCAGAAAAAAGAGCTACGGCGATCAATGAAGCTAGCAAAACGAGAGGTACCAGTATATCTGTCGAGGCAGGGAACCAAGTCCATGTTGCTTGCAGAAAGACTTTCACAAACAAAATATACCTGTCGAAAATTGAGAATGAGAGACGACGAACCTTGCAAGAAAAGACGGAAGCAGAAAAAGTGGTACTCCGATCACGGACTCCAAGTTTCAACTTCCAAGAGTGTTGCTTTTTCTGCACTACAAGGATAAATCTCCATTCTACCCACAGAAAAGGACACGAGTGGTACAAGGTTTGGACTAAAGACTTTGAAGAGAGTATAAAGGCAGTGTGCAAAAGCCGTGATGATGATTGGTCAAATAATGTTTTCCACCGAATATGTGCAGTGTCAGACCTGCACGCAGTTGACGCCATTTATCACGCAGCCTGTTCTTCTATGTTTCGATTAAATAAGAGCCTTCCAGCCAGATTTGCGACGCAAAAACTTTTTGGAATACTCGAAGATACTGAGCCAGATAAAAAACGTCCAAAAAGGGGGAGGCCAGGTCACGATGAAAGATATCAGGCGTTTTTGAAGCTGGCTACTTTTTTCGAAGAAAATGACGAAGAACAGTATACAGTCAGTGAACTTGTTGTTAAAATGGGAGAGCTTTTGAATGGGACAGACCTTGAACCGTACTGTAACAAGTACTTGAAGAGCAAGCTTCTGGAATATTTCAGTGACCAGCTAGTATTTGCAACTATTGACGGTAAGGCTGACGTGGTGACATTAAAAGAAAAAGCAAAAGCGATACTCCAGAATTTTTATTACTTGGACAAAACCGATAACGAAGAGAGTGAGAAAATCAAGCTTATTAGAGCAGCAGCAAAGAATATCAAAAGTGATATCAAAGGACTGCCAGCACAGAAGGAATCGTATATGACTGCAAAGCAGATTTCTTCTGGAGAACAGCTGGAAGGCTCTCTACCTGATAGCCTAATGGTGTTCTTAGATGAAATATTTGTTGGAACCGATATTTCCTTCAAAGTGCTTGCCATTGGCAATTCCATCGTTCAAGCAGCTCGCCCGCGTGCCCTCATTTGTCCACTGCAACTAGGCTTAGCAGTGCAACTGGATCACCATTTCAAGTCCAGATTTCTTATTGACACTTTACACAGCCATGGATTCTGCTCCTCCTATGCTGAAGTCCAGAAATTTAAACGCTGCGCATCAGTCCATGATGAATCTAGCCTTGCAGGAGTTACCTCCGCACATGCTGTGCAGCATGTAGCTGATAATGCAGATCACGATGTTTGCACGATGGACGGAAGAAACACTTTCCATGGGATGGCTCTGCTAGCAACAGTCACGCCTCCTCTCATTAACAGCCGATCGCCCATTCCGAGAGTTGAAGTTTCATTAGATGAAGTAGCCCAAAAAGGAAAAATTCCCATCTACCCTTACCGCTTAAGTGAGACAGTGCTTTCAAAGGTGCAATATGAGAAGATCCCTGGCAAAAATGTCAACGACCCGTATGCCTCACTCGATCAGCTCTGGTTAGCTACCGGGTTCCTGAATGTCCCAAGGCCGAGCTGGAATGGATTCATGCAGTCAGTTTTCTCTAACCAAATACATCATGAAACGGGAAACCTTCGCAGCAAGGCAAGCGTCTTGTTTTTGCCCATGATTGACCTCCCGTCTAGCAACGAATCCTGCCTTTACTCAACCTTGCGCTTTGTAGCTTCGCAAGGCAGAACCTACGGATTCACACCCGTTCTCACATTTGACCAGCCGCTCTGGTGGAAGTCTATGAAGATCCTCAAGTCCGACACGACGAATGAGCTGAGTAGTATTGTTCTCAAGTTAGGTGGTTTTCATTTGATGATGAGTTTCGTCGGATGCATAGGACACCTCATGGAAGGTTCTGGTCTGAAAGAGGTTCTGGAATTGGTATACGCGACTGGTGCAGTGCCGCACATTCTTTCTGGAAAAGCGATTTCTAGAGCTGTTCGAGCTCACATTCTCGTGAGCTCGGCCATATATGCTCATCTCCTCGAAGAAGAGCAAGCGACGTTGACGTCTCTAGACATGTCTACTGTCTTCGCTAACGTACTGGATGGATACCTCCCACCCGAAGATCTCAGTCATGATCCCCAGCTCAAGCAACTTGAAAACTTTCTCAAGCAGAGACGCCAAGACCTGCTGACTCAGAGAACTGCGAAGCTCTGGTTTCAGTATCTTGACATGGTTGGGATACTGCTTAAGTTCATACTTGCCGAGAGACTAGGCCTGTGGGATTTGCACCTACAATCTGCAGTAGAGATGCTTCCGTTTCTAGCAGCATCTGGACATAACCTCTATGTCAAGTCGGTCTGGATATACCAGCAAGAGATGGCTAAGCTTCAAACTAGTCACCCACCAATCTTCGAAGCATTTGAACTGGGAGGTCACACCATTAGAAGATCAGAGCGACGCTGGGCTGGGCTCTCGGCAGATCTTGTCATCGAGCAGGAGTATATGAGAAGTCTGAAAACATCGGGCGGTCTTACAACTGGAGGTGGGATGACAGAACAGCATAGAGCCATTTGGGTTCTGTCAAGACCAGCATGCCTGGAGATCAACCTTTTGATGCAAAATTTGACAAAAAATTGGTTACTCGACAAGTGAGCAGCACCGCGACATGAGTTCCAGTAGAAAGGAGCGTGACTTCGACGATACCCAGAAGCTCGTCGGATACTTCAGAGAATCTTCTCCGTTCAGAGGTGACAATCAGCTTAGAAACATTGCCAACGGCATAACTTCTTCCCAAGATGTTAATGTTGACGAGACCGATGTGGCTGGAAAGTTGATTCTAAGTAAGATGACGGGAAAAACCTTGAAGGAGCAAGTCTTCAAGAAAAAAGACCAAGTGACCCTAATGAATGCCAAAAAGGCGGGGTCCTCTGTGGTAGCGCACATAGATCCGGCGCTCCTTTTCCAGCGGTTTATAATAGTAGCCCAACGAACTGACCTCCGAGAAGAATACTTCAAGTACGAACTTTGTACGATTCCTCCTTCTCTTTTCGAAAGCGATGGCCTTATGAGAAAAGCAAATAAGCCAGAGCTTGCAAAAGCGATCTTTCTGGCTTGCGGGATTGAGACTCAGTCACCCTCAAGACCTGCTTCTGCGTGTAACATCGTCTTGGATGGTGGTTCTCTTCTACATCGAGTTCCATGGAAGGTAGGGTCAACCTTCAAGGTCATCTTTGCTTCATACGTCCATTACGTACAAGCAAGGTACCCTAGTGCGATCGTTGTGTTTGACGGATATGAAGGTGGTCCAGCAATCAAAGATGCTACCCATTTACGTCGAGCAAGGATGGTTGGCCGCCAAGTCTTTTTCACCGAAGAGATGACCCTATTCATGAAGAAAGAAGAGTTTCTTTCATGTAAGACAAACAAAGGACGTTTCCTGAAGCTGCTCGGCAACCATTTGGAAGCCGTTGGTTTCCGAATTTTCCACTCGGAAGGAGACGCCGACGTTCTGATTGTAGAAAAAGCCGTAGAAGCTGCTAGTCTTACAGACACAATCGTGGTTGCTGATGATACTGACATCTTGGTTCTTCTGATCAGTCGATCAGATTCGCGTTCCGGGCGTTTATATTTCTCACCTGAAGCTAAGTTTGGCGGTACTAGTTCAGCTTGGGATATTAGTGAGATGAAGCAGAAGCTAGGAACAGATGTCAGCAATCTGATACCGTTCTGTCATGCCGTTCTGGGTTGTGACACAACCTCTCACCTTTACGGAATAGGAAAGGGCAAAGCCGTTCAGCTGCTACTTTCCAACAAGAGTTTCAGGGACAGCGCTGCTATATTTGGCGACAAGCTCGCATTGCTTGACGATATTGTGGCAGCAGGAGAGCGAGCATTGTTGATACTGTACGGTTGCCCTGATGTTTCGAACCTGGACACTGCCAGAAAGCTAATCTTTCACAGAAAAGTGAGCACTGCCACCACTTTCATGCCTCCACAAGAACTGCCACCGACTCAGGCAGCAGCGAAGTACCACTCGCTACGTGTCTACTGCCAAGTTCAAATCTGGCTCGGGAACCCAGTAGACCCTTTACGCCTGGGATGGAAACTGCAGGATAACGAAGTTTTTGCGCCAAAAAAAACAGATCTCCCTGCCGCTCCGTCTCAGCTGCTGAAAATTATCATGCTCGTGTCGTATTGACGGCTGTGATAGTGAAAAGTGTACCTGTAAGAAAAACGGACTTGAGTGTACTATAGCCTGTCGTACCTGTAAGGGAAGCTCGTGCAACAATTCGAAGTTTCAAGAAGAAGAACTTAGTGAAGAAGAATAACAGTTAACTGTGATGATGAAAAATCTAGTTCCTATATTTTGATGATGTGCAATTTTTATATATTTGAAAAATAAGATAAAAGCTTTTCTCTGAACACATTAAGTTAGAACCTACCTCGTCTTATGGTGTTTGGCGCTGAGGTGTTTCGTCATTCCTGTTTATTGTTGTTTAGTCTTTTTTTTTCTAAGCCTTTCGTTTACATAGCCAAATAGACTACAACGCTGGTAAGAGTTTTTTTCCCCAAAGACACAGTTTTTTTCCCAATTTTTTTTTTTTTTTTGCTGATAAATATTTTTCTTTTGGTCAGGTAACGAAATGAGTATCAGAAATGAATTCAGAGCCAAAAGCTGATCTAAAAAGATGTGTAAAACATTATAGTTTACGTTTTTTAATTTTTTTTCCCGGTTTTTGAGAAAATAAATAAAAAAACATTAAAAAAAAACAATTTCGCATCGAGCTAGAGATTTAGATTTTTGATATGTTGTTAAGCATTTTTTTCCGGTCCGGATGGTGAAGAAACCATTTCTGTACCAATTTTTTCCTGGTCAAAACTTATTTTTCTCCTACTATAACAGTATTCAGGTTAGTGCCCTGCTATCGCGAGGAATTTGTTATTATGATTCAATGGTAATTTTTTGTTTTATTTTTGCAACAAACTTTCTTAAACTTGAAAGAGCAATTTTAAGTAACAATCATACGATATTGTTAGGAAGTACTCTTGCAAGAATTGAGTGATTTCTTCTTTGAAAATTTGTAAAATTGCAGCCATACATTTTTTGGCTGCAAACTGAGCCTTAATAACAATGAACGTATCAAAGAATCAAATATTTATGATTATGTAAAATATATATATATATATACTAGCTGGGTCCCAGCATGGCACATATATATGTATTCCTTGCCAACATGCCAACTTGGCAGCATATATATATATATATATATATATATATATATATATATATATATATATATATATATATATATATATATATATATATATATATATATATATACTAGCTGGGTCCCGGTGGCTTCGCTGCCTGGCCCTATATATGGATTCTCATTATTCCTTGTGTTTTAACTGAAGAGAGTGCTGGGTCCTGGCGGCTTCGCCGTCGGTCCCCAGCATGGCACGCGGCAGGCTTCTATACATTGATTCTCATTGTCCCTTGTGTTCTAACCGCAGACGGTGCTGGGCCCCGGCGGCCTCACAGCCAAGCCCCAGCATAGCACTTGGCAGGCTTCTATATATGGATTCTCATAGTCCCTTGTGTTCCGGGTCCTGGCAACGCTATGTCAGTTTTGGATCGAATTGATGACGTAAATTGGACATTCCTAATCCGGCCCTTTCTCTTTGAGCCGCAAGCCTGGTTTTGCGTTGCTCTGCTGTTTCCTCCTGGTGTTCCCTTTTTGGTGACATTGTAGGATAATTATACACGCATCGCTTTTTGTAATACATGGACACACCTTTTTTAATATCTCTATTAGCCGCAAGCCTGGTTTCGCGTTGCGAAAATGACGTCATTTATAGATTTTTATCTTTTGTTACAGTTTTTTCCTTTTTTAGTTCTTTTTAATTTTTATTTTCATTTTAATTAATTTTAGTTCTTTTTAATTTTTTTTCGAAGTTCCAGTTTGGTTTTTTAAAAGAAAGATCGACAGAAGATGCCGTCACCGCAACACATATTTTCATTAATGATGTTTTAGATGGTGATTGTTTAGCAGCTACATTGTTTTTTGATATTAAGAAAGCTTCCGACACTTTAAATCACGAAATTATATTTAAAAACTTGAAAATACGGGAATAAGAGGAGTACCTTTAAAATTAATCAAATCATATTTGCACAATCGAAGGTTTGTGGTAGATATTGATGGTGAATATTCGTCTGGGACATCGAATAATAATATCGGTGTACTGCAAGGTTCAATTTTAGGACCACTATTATTTTTAATGTATATAAATGATCTTCCTAAATCTACTCCTGAAAATGCATTAACAATTATGTTTGCGGATGATACTACAGCAAGTTTAAAAGCACCAACATTAGATGCACTGAATGAAAAACTGATTGAAGTTGCAAAATCCATCACAAATTGGTTCCAAATTAACAAACTTGTCCCTATTTTTGTTAAAAAAGAATTTATTATTTATGGAAGATCAAATCAAAAGTTGAAAAATATTTCTCTGAATAAAATTACCATTGATACTATTCATGATATCAAAAGAGTATACACAACAAAATATTTAGGTATCGTTTTTAACCCTACCATAAATTTTAAAACACATATTTCGTTGTTGAGACTAAAATTATCAAGAAATATAGGTTTGCTCCACCGACTAAAATTTTTATTCTCATATAAGGTTCTAAGTATCCTATATTTTTACCTAATTGATTCACACATCCAGTATTGCTCAGCTATATTTTTGCTGACTTTTAAATCACATATTAAACCACTACAAACCCTGCAAAGCAAAGCTATTCGAATTCTAGATAAGTTTTTACAACACCCGAGGAGTACAGACATCCACTCTGAAACACGTACCTCTTATCTGTTTCTAGACATAATGACTCTTGCACAGAAATCTCATCTGCTATTATCTAGTTGTTTTTTTTAAGATTCAACATGTACATAAATTCTTTTTTGACCAGAATTTACTGTCCAAACATCAAAATTCCCTGATAACTAGATGTGTTAACCCGTCCAAACTACATCTGGTGAAAAATGAAAGATCCCGTTTCAACCTCCGGTATATGATCCCATCAATAGCCAACAAATACTCATTAAATAAATTTGTTGAGTTACCAAAAGGATCATTCAAGAGACGATTAAAAAGTTATATAATGGAATCTGCTTGCAGGAACGGTTGGTAAAAAATTTTTATTTTACATTTTATTTTGGCCTCACTCCAGTTACTCCACCTGAAATACTCTCATTGAAGATACTGTTTTTTTTATTTTATTGATGAAATAATGTTTCATTTTTTGTTTTCTGTATCAATGA
Source organism: Artemia franciscana (assembly GCF_032884065.1). Lineage (NCBI taxonomy): Eukaryota > Metazoa > Arthropoda > Branchiopoda > Anostraca > Artemiidae > Artemia > Artemia franciscana. Next base: position 476,727 of record NW_027062709.1, read on the forward strand.
GGATTGTTAAATTTTGTTTATATGTCTTGCCCAGTAGTCGAGCTTATCTCTCCATTTGGGCAAGTTGAAGATTTTGAGGAACATTAATTTTTGAATAAATGAATCTGAATCTATATAACACTTACGGAAATTTTGTGAGTAAATAACAAAATTTTGAGTCGAGGGATTCTGAAAGACGCACGGACGTACGTATGCACGCATGTACATACATTGGTGACGTACGCTTATTTATGTCAAGAAAAAGACATTAAGAAATGAGATTTTTTCTGGAAACAAAACATAAGAGGATGAGTTTGGTTTTAGATATTCTAAATAAATTATCAAGACTTATTAAAGATCTTCATTTTGCTGTTGTTCATTTACTGTTGATAATCCCACTCTAACGCGATTTTTCACTTTTCATTTTTTAATCCCCTTTCTGGTGGCCGGTTTAACAATGATTCACCTTTTATTCCTTCATCAAAGAGGTTCTAATAATCCTCTTGGAATTAACGCCAACTTAGATAAATTACCATTCCACCCTTATTTTACTTTTAAGGATACCGTGGGATTTATAGTCCTTATCTTTTTTCTTGTAACTCTCTCCCTAACTAGACCTTATCTTCTAGGAGATCTGGACAATTTCATTCCTGCTAACCCATTAGTTACCCCAGCTCATATCCAACCGGAATGATATTTTCTATTTGCATATGCTATTTTACGATCTATTCCTAATAAGCTAGGAGGGGTAGTCGCTCTTGTTTCTTCTATCCTTATTCTTGTGTCCCTTCCCTTCACATTTAAGCCTAAGTTTCGAGGTCTTGAGTTCTTTTCTATTGCTCAACCTTTGTTTAGGTCCTGAGTGTCGGTGTTCTTACTTCTTACATGGATTAGGGCACGACCTGTAGAAGACCCCTATATTTTTCTGGGACAGATTCTTACATGTGCGTACTTCTCATATTTTATATTTACTCCAATTATTATTAATATAAATGACAAAATTGTCTAGTAAGACCCCTTGGCCAATTAAAGCATCTGTTTTGAAAGCAGAATAAAGTTAGCTTAAAGGAATATCTAATCGGAAGAGCACATCTGATCCCTTTACTAACTTTAATTCTCTTCTACTAGTAGTAGTTTTTAGTACTAGTACTAGTAGTTTTTGCCTTTTTTTTATTTTTTTCAGTTTTTTTTTAGTTATTAGATTTTTACCTTTTTTTAGTTTTTTTTAGTTTTTTAGCTTTTTTAGTTTTTTTTCTTTTTAGTTTTTTTTTGTAGTTTTTACCTTTTTTAGTTTTTTTCTTCTTTTGTATTACTGTGAAATAATTCAGACGTCATATGCGGACAAACATGACGTCACCTGATCCATCCACAGATCCACACACAGACAACTTATTTTTATATATATAGATTAGGATTCATCTCATCTATGGTTCTGTTAATCATATCTTCAGACGGATTAAGACTAATGCTAGGTTGAGACGGGTTAGGGATTACTTCATACTTATTAATCATATTTTATAAAAAATATACTTCTTCTTCTAGAGGAATAATTACTATCTTAAGAAACCGAGTAGGGGATGTATTAATTTTATGATCACTGGGGTTAATATTTTACTCTAGGAATTGAGACTACATATTAAGTGGTGACGTTAGAAAGTTGGCCTACGGCAAAAAAAAATCAACTCTTGAACTAAGACTGATATAATTTTTTTTTTTCGACGGCAATCAATAGTTCTTGATGATCTGATCAAAGTATATCTTATTCATTTTTTGGTACAAGAATTCCTTCATGAGATATACTAGTTTGAAAGTTTCAAGGGGTTGACAACAGTATCAATGGGAATTTTATTCAGAGAAATATTTTTCAACTTTTGATTTGATCTTCCATAAATAATAAATTCTTTTTTAACAAAATTAGGGACAAGTTTGTTAATTTGGAAGCAATTTGTGATGGATTTTGCAACTTCAATCAGTTTTTCATTCAGTGCATCTAATGTTGGTGCTTTTAAACTTGCTGCAGTATCATCCGCAAACATAATTGTTAATGCATTTTCAGGAGTAGATTTAGGAAGATCATTTATATATATTAAAATAATAGTGGTCCTAAAATTGAAACTTGCGGTACACCGATATTATAATTCGATGTCCCAGACGAATATTCACTATCAATATCTACCACAAACCTTCGATTGTGCAAATATGATTTGATTAATTTTAAAGGTACTCCTCTTATTCCCGTATTTTCAAGCTTTTAAATAGAATTTCGTGATTTAAAGTGTCGAAAGCTTTCTTAATATCAAAAACAATGTAGCTGCTAAACAATCATCATCTAAAGCATCATTAATGAAAATATGTGTTGGGGCGACGGCATCTTCTGTCGATCTATCTTTTAAAAAACCAAACTGGAACTTCGAAAAAAAATTTATCTTTTCCAGAAATGATGTAAGTCTATACTTCATTATTTTTTCAAAAACTTTAGCCAGTGGGGAAAGGAGTGCAATAGGACGTTAATTATTGGGATCTTGAGCCTCATCTTTTTTAAATATAGGGATTATTTTAGCCTTTTTCAGAAGATCAGGGAAGACACCATTTCTTATGCTCGTATTTATAACATGTGCAAGAGGCTCATATATTACTTCTGATATTTTCTTTAAAAGATTTGTCGATACATCACCTACTGAAGCCGAATTTCCTTTCTTTAAATCACTAATAGCTTTTTGGTATTCATCAAATGATACTGGTAGCATATACAATGATTTATCTTCGTTTTGGGGCAAAAATCGTGTATAATCTGATGACTCATCCAGAAGATCTCTAACCAATTCTTCACCAATTTTACTGAAATGCTTAGCAAATAATTCTGCGATATCCTTTTTTTCGTTGATTCATTAGCGTCATTTCCATTATTAAGAAAAGTCGGTATTGCTCTTGGTTTATTTTTATTTAATTTATCACGCAAGATTTCCCACATTTTCTGCTGGGACGCAGCTGAAGATATTTCCTTCTCATAATAATTTCTTTTTCTTTCTCTCAAAGTTCTAGTCAGAGTATTTTTGTACAATTTGAATTTCTGGTTTGCTTTCATCAGACGGATAGTTGCATTTAATTTTGTATAGTCTATTTTTTTCATTAATACATTTTAACAGTCTCGGGGATATCCATGGTTTTTGTGGCATTGACTTGGGTGTTTCCCTTTTAACTTTCGGACATATATCATTATAAACATGATTAAAAGATTTATAAAACATTTCCAATGCCTCGTTTGCATCCTTAGTACTGACTACTTCCTTCCAATCTATATCTCTTAGCTTAATAATTAAAAGCGCAATTGATTCATCATTTATTATACGACCTGTTTTTTCATTACGTTTATTTTTTTTTTAGATCTGGCCAAATTAAATTCTGAAATTATCACACCGTGATCTGAAATATCGTTTAACCTGACAAAAAGTGAAAAACAAATACTATTAGAAAAAATATTATCAATTAATGTTGCTCCATTATCATCTATTCGAGTTAGAATCAGACATGATGGGAGCAGTCCTTGACAAAGCATTAGTTCTAAAAATTCTCTTACCTTCGAATCATTTAGCTTTGCTTGAATTTGCATTAGGTCTAGGTTGAAATCACCAAAAATAAATATTTGCTTATTCATTTGTGATATTTTATTTAATAGAATTTCAAATTGCATCAAAAATTGATCTATGCTTCCGGAAGGTGGGCGATATAAAGATATCATAATTGTTGATTTCTTATTAACTTCACATTTCAGAATACACGTTTCAAAAATCATTTCTACATTCCAAATCATTAGGTCTCGTCTTATTTTCGATTTTAACTCTTTTCTTATGATAAATCCTAATCCACCATGCTGATGGTGTTTTCTACTCTCATGAACAAAATCATAATCAAAAAACTTTACATCATTAATATTCCTATCATTTAAGAAAGTTTCGTTTACCGCTAAAGCTTCAATTTTATTTTTTTTTAATCATGTCATTTATGAATTCAATGCTATTAAGTAAACCTCTGCAGTTAAAACTAGAAAAACGTACATTACTGCATGTGGGGATAGAATCATCCATAAATGAATATTTGTTTTTCGGGCTATCTTCCAAAATTACTGCTTCATCATCCTTCACATCCCTCATGCATTCCAGTATATCAAAAGGATTTTCCTCTAACAGTTTAGTTCTGCTTGCAAGATCAGGTAAATTATGTAAACTTAATATCATAAATCAACAAAAAAGCCTCACTCCAGTTAATCAACAATTTAACAAAAGACCACTCAAAAAAGAAAACTAAGCTAAGCACATATAACAACCGCATACGTAGGAAAAGTCCATTGCGTTTCAGTGGAATTATGTTGATTCTTTCTCATTCAATAGAGAGCACGCACATTTTGGCAATAATGTGCTCACACCAACACATATTTGCGCAATTATATAATGACTATTATGAACAAATCCTAATAAATCACTAATAATGACAAAAAAAAATAAAAAAATAACACAATTTATTCGACTGGTGGGACGTTATACCACTTCTTTTTTGTTTCACTCCGTCTTGGTCTATGTAGCATAATGTGGGTGGTACCGTGGGTGGGATCCATGGAACAAAACCTTTATCCTTCATTTCTTTCTTTTTTTGATTCAGCGTAGCGCGAATCTCCCTGCAGGTTTTACTAACATCATCACTGAAGAAAACTCCATTGTAATCAAATTTTGTTGCTTTATCAAGGTCTTTTTTCCAAGACTGGTCACGTAATTGTTTATTCGCTTGAAGTACCGAGAATTTGTCATCCGAGTTCATGAGTCGTATTTTCACAAATTTGTCATGTACTTCTTTAACTTCAAAATTAATTTTTAGTTGTAAGAAGTTTACCAGCAAATGTTCCATTTTCGTCGAGGCCTCCTTCACTCAGGCAGCCTTTAAATTCCACGCAATAATGTTGTCTTTCTTTTCCAAATTCTCTAACATGAGGACCTTATCAGTGAGAGGGCCTAATTCATGGGTTTCTTTCTGTCTTATATCTTTTAATTCTGCCTGAATCTTTGTTATTGTATCCGAGTGGGTTGCAGTTATGATTTCAATATCATTCACTTTGGAGGTTAGACCACTAATGTCTGAACGGATTTCGGATAATTAAGATCTCAAACCTTGTATCTCTTCCCGGGTTGCTTTAACTGTTTCTAAAATCTGATGGACCGAACTAGCCAGCGCATCAATCGAATCACGTATTGTCCCTTGGGCTGTTGAATCTTGCACAGATAATCGTGTGGATTCCATATCATTACGTCTCTTTTTCCTGGACATAATAACTATTCAGAGGTGTTCACAAGATTAGCATAAAATAAGTCAAAATGCGCGCTCTCCGATACTGAGATGTTAACTCGAGGAGAGCATTGAATGAACTGATATAGCTTGACCTTTATGAGTTAATTCGATACCCTCCCCTCCCCCATTCACTGAGATCAAACTTCTCGAATAAAAGACTCATGCGTGCGCGCATCAGCACAGTTACATAGAGCTTGTAACATGTTGTTATTTATTTTTGTAGTTATCCCCCAAGACTTGCAATCAAGCTAACTTATTTGGCTCTTTAATGGTGTTTATGTGCTAGATACACCTCAGTAATTACAATAGATTCATTAATTATATTAAAGTAATTGATGATTTTGTATTATTTAAACTAATTAATATTAGTAAGACGCAAAATAGCACATTTATGTTAAAGCTCGTTCAATCTATAATAATCTCAATATATACCCCGTGCTTCAACTCTCTCTCTCTCTCTCTCTCTCTCTCTCTCTCTCTTTCTCTCTCTCTCCCTCTCTTTTTTTCCACTCTTAGCGCTATCCTCATTTTTTCTCCTTTTATGGCATGAATTATTTTAACAGCACAGTTCTTCATGCTTCACTGCTCTTGCTGACTATCTGCTACTGCTGATTATCTTCTAACTGCATATTTCTTTGTTATCGTGGTGGTATATCTTCTAACCCCACATTTCTCTGTTCTTCATCATTTTGATTCGTTTTGATTGTCAGTGTCGCATGTCTTGTAACCGTATATTGTTTTTTTCTTCACTTTCGTTTTTGAGTGGTTGTGATTCTCACTGCAACTTATCTTTTAACTGCATATTTCTATTTTCTTCAATTCTATTTTAACTTAATCTAATTGTCGGTTTCGCTAACATTTTAACTACATACCTCTCTGATCTTTATTTTCGTTTAACATTACTTCAGACATTTTTTTCAGTGCCTCTTGCTTTAGTTGCTTGGATGGATCTGGTTACTTTTGATGGTCTAGGTTGTTCTTTATCACCCGTTGTACATTTCAATATTTTAGGTCCTTTTCTAGATTTTGTCTCATTTGATGGTCCAGTTTGTTCATTTCGAGCTTACGGTTTTGTCCTCTTTGTTCTCTTCTGTACTTATTTTGTGCTAACGTCAATTTACATTTGTGTCCATAAATATGATGAAACTGCTGAAAATGCCCTTTGAAAATTACATCAGAGGATATGGGCACATGAATTTAGATATTTTTAAATTTTTGTTCTGCAAATGCTTCTAAAACAGTTTTCAAATCTATTTTCCTTGTGTTTTCACTTTCTCTCAACAAGATTGCTAAACTATTTAGTCTCTGTGGACTTATTGCTGATACGACATAGTTGTTGTTTTTGGTCATAGCCTGAAAAATAATCTCTTTCCAGAAGCAAACATTTCAATATTTTGTTATTTCTAATATCATTTTCAAAATTTTTAAAAACGATAACTGACCTATATAAGACCTATATATCATATATACATATATGACCTATATAAGATGACCTATGTAATTGGATGGATGAGTAGGGTTAAGGCCTCATTCAAATACTGATCTGCATTAATTACTAAAGTAGGAAAACAGTCTTGCTTTCTCCTTCTATCTTTCTTTTTTGTTTATATGGTTAATTTTTTGGTTTGTGTTTATTTCTGTGTTTGTGCTGTTGCATTGGTGATTTGTTTTTCATTATATATATTAATATTCATATATATATATATATATATATATATATATATATATATATATATATATATATATATATATATATGTATATATATTATATTATATATATATATATATATATATATATAATATATATATATATATATATGTATGTATATATATATATATATATATATATATATATATATATATATATATATATATATATATATATATATATATATATATATATATATATATAAATTGTATATTCATGTGACCCTTAGCATAGCTGTTTGTGTCTCACAATATTTCTTCCTTGACAGAAATCTGTTGGGTTATGACTGATCTAATAATTTCAAATATGTGAAAGGTGTTTTTTTAACGTCTACATTGGGGTCTAAAAGATACATTGGGGCATATGAATATGGTTCAAAATTGCTTTCAAAGGTCTGTAATGGGCTAAATTGATTATTTAATAAATTTGTCCAGCTATTTTAAAGCTGAAAAAATTATGAGTATTTTTGATCAATCAACGCTTACGTTCATTGAAGCCACAGCAAAACATGAATTACAGCTCTGTATTTGTTTGTGAAACTCTTGAAAAAGCAGGTGATGTCCAATCCTTTTTTACACGCTCTCACCTCGAAAAAAACTATTGAGTTTTAAAACTTAAGTAGTCCTCAACCACTTGTAGAAGCTATCCATGGTGAATCAACTTAACACATTTGGTCATGAAACGTCACTATGAATAGGATGTACTCCCTATCCCCCCCCCGAAAAAAGATATAAAAAAAAACAGAGCAACTTGGACTCAGTAGTTACGTGGCTAATAACAATAATTCTACCTATTTCATAATTTTTTTTTTGTCTTGAAGGTGATTTAACAAACGAAGAAGAGGTTTTCGATTGGTTATTACATCAAAGAAACCCCGATACAATTGAAGAAGCTACCGATGAGCTCCTGGACGATATAATTGAAAAATATGAATACGTTGTTGTTTATTTTAGTAAGCAAAATTACTACCTAGTGCACATTAACAATCTGCAAAAACAATCTGGAAAAATAGAAAAACAGATGGGGCACAAAAAAAAGCACAAGACACTAATTCATTTGACAAAAACAAAACAATCAGAAACAGATGCCGACTACTGCTGTAAAACTTTGGCCCACGAATGGGTCTTGACAGATGAATTATGTCGCTCAATTTGTGAGTTTGTAACACCCATATGAGTCCAACCCTTCTTCAGGGTTGGTAACACTGTACTGGCCCGTAACATACCTATTTCTTGTCCACGATGGTAAATGCAGCAAAAACTTTGCATACTTGTAGTACAGTGAGAGTAATTTCAGTTTATCAGTAGCCTTAAAAAACATAACAAGTCAAACAATTTCATTTGGAGATCGTTGATGCAGGAATGCAATTCGACCAAGCAGGCAGCAGTCCCCAAGTAAATCATCTTTGTTGGCTAATTTTCTTGTGGAATAATGGAGGATTCCATAGTGAATATATACAGAGTTGAAGTGTCCCAATGACTTACAAAAAACACTTGTGTAGTTTCTGGCATCTTTACTGGTTTTTACTGGGTTTTATGCCACAATTTGTTGACATAGAAAAATTGTGTTGGTTCTGCTCTTTTAACATCATGTTTTTTGGTACTTGTTTACATAATGGTACACACTCGAGAAGTGAAGTTAGCTAATCTTAATAAAATATACCAAAATAGGATGAAAATATAATAATTAAAAAAACAACTTTTGGTTTTATATTTGCAGATTAGGTGGGGGGGTGTAAAGTATAGTGGGTCTCTAGGCAAAATTTCTTAGCAAAAATTGTTCTGCATATTATGACGTAAAACTATTTTCTAACTTCACGTTTTTACTTTTGATTGTCAATGTTGCATGTATTGTAGCCGCATATTTTTTTTTCTTCTTTGTCGTTTTTGACTCGTTGTGTTTCTCACTGTCACTTATCTTTTAACTGTATATTTCTATTGTTCTTCAATTCTGTTTTGACTTAATCTAATCGTCAGTTTTGTTAATATTTTAACTACATACCTCTCTGATCTTTATTTTCGTTTATCTTTGCATCAGAAATTTTTTCAGTGCCTCTTGCTTTAGTTGCTTGGATTGTCTTGTTACTTTTGATGGTCTAGGTTGTTCTTTATCAAACGTCATACATTTACATTTTTTAGGTCGTTCTTTAAATCTTGTCTCATTTGATGGTTCAGTTTGTTCAATTCGAGCTTACGGTTTTGTCCCCGTTTGTTCTCTTTTTTACTCATTTTGTGCAAACGTTAACTTCACGTTTTTACTTTACTTGTTATTTCTTTGTTATCGTGGTTGTATATCTTTTAACCACACATTTGTCTGTTTTTTATTTTCATTTTGATTCCTTTTGATTGTCAATATTGCATATATTGTAGCCGCATAATTTTTTTTTTCTTCTTTGTCGTTTTTGACTCGTTGTGATTCTCACTGTCGCTTATCTTTTAACTGTATATTTCTATTGTTCTTCACTTCTGTTTTGACTTAATCTAATCGTCAGTTTCGCTAATATTTTAACTACATACCTCTCTGATCTTTATTTTTGTTTATCATTGCATCAGACATTTTTTCAGTGCCTCTTGCTTTAGTTACTTGGATTGTCTTGTCACTTTTTATGGTCTAGGTTGTTCTTTATCAACCGTCATACATTTACATTTTTATAGGTCGTTCTTTAAATCTTGTCTCATTTGATAGTCCAATTTGTTCATTTTGAGCTTACGGTTTTGTCCTCGTTTGTTCTCTTTTTTACTCATTTTGTGCAAACGTTAATTCATGTTTGTGTCCCCTGGATATTATAAAACTACTGGAAATGCCTTTTGAAAATTACATCACAGAATATGGGCACACGAATTTAGATATTTTTAAATTTTTGTTCGGCAAATGCTTCTAAAACGGTTTTAAATCTATTCTCTTTGTGTTTTGATCTCTTTCCAGAAGCAAACATATCAATATTTTGTTATTTTTACTAAAATTTTAATTTTTTAAAAACCAATTGTTCATTTTGATGGCAGCACGGGGTCCATTCAAACTCGGGGCAAAATCGGGCCCAATTGTTCCAATTGCCCTTTTTCCAGCCTTTGGTGGTAGAGGGGGGCTCAATCCAGGAATAATTTAGTTGTTTTTAATTTGTTTAGTTGTTTAATTAAACCTATTCCTTACCTCCAGATTCACATATTAACCCTTAAATTTAGAAGTGTCTCGGTGTAAAATACCATGCAGACTTCTTGCTATTCTCGTTTTTCTAAATATTTATTTTAACAAGCTCCAAAAAGACATATATGTTCCCAGAATTTTGACTGAAATTCAATTCGATACATTTCGCATTTCATCACAATTACATCACAATTAGTCGCATTAACATCACAATTACATCACAATTAGTCGCATCAATTCATCACAATGAGTCGCATTTCAGACAACGACAGCGCTACTTAAAGGACATCTATTTTTAAATCAGCATGCTGTACGAAATGTATGTTGAAAATAGAATGAAGTGAATTTAAACAAACTATGAATAATTAAATCAGAATTTAGAAATTTCTTGTACACATATAAGCGGTACCAAACCATTCTCTTTTTCTTTTGTTTTCAGTTTTATCATGCAGCATTATAAGACCCAGCTTTGCTTCTAGAGGGAATTATAAACATAAAAATTATATTCAGTGTACCCCCCCCCCTTCCTAATATGAACACTCCCAATACCCTGATTTATACATGAGAAAATTTGGAATAATTCTTATGGAATTCACTTTTTTTAAACAAAGACACAAAGGAGAAGGTAATTTCAAAACTCTAATAGTCAATTCTAGGGTTTCTGGCGCGATGATGCCAAGGGGGAAGTGGAGACGGGACATGTACTGCAGCATTAATGACGAATCTGACTGAAAAAAGCGGAGACTATACAACATTCACCTTCGCCCACCCGAAAGCTTGTTTATGCTATACTACTGAAGTCCTACTGACTTTATACTGCAAAATACTCGCTTGGCTTCAGAGCTTAAGAGCTTAAGATTAGTATTGGCTAGGAGTTTGCAACACAAAGTGATTTATGGGTGGATAAGGGGTTCCACCTCCCTGAAACTCTTGAATTTCTGGGTAATCCCTTTCAAATTCTCAAACAGAATTTGCTTTATCAATATTATCCCATCCAAAAATATACATTGTTCACCCTCCCCCAAGGAAAAAAATCCATGGTTGCGTGTGGGAGGTAGATAAGTTCATCCCCAAATGTAGAATACATGGATATGGTTAAAGCAATGGATTAATTTGACTATAGCCTTAAATTTGACTATAGCCTTAATTTTTAGCCTTAAGTAGAAGCCATCGCGAGAAAGCCGTTTTTAAACACTGAAAAAAAGTTTCAACAATTACTTTCAAAAGATTCAATACCATTGTATTTAGTAGTTCTCAGACATTCCTGCAAATAAACGAAGGTATATAAATGTATATAACCTAGTCTCTATTGGTAGAGAATTCAGTGGTTGAAGGATGTGGCTTATACGGCTAAAATCTCTGGGGGGGGGACAAACCCGTCAAAAAAGCTTGAAATGAACGTTATAAGCCAATACACACTCAATTTTTACTAAACAATATTAATAAACTATTTTTAACACGCTACAAAACGACAAAACACAAGGGGGAATGATGGAAAAAAAAAGAAACAACAAGCAAAAAGAGAAAAAACAGCATTACCATCTAAAGCAGTATTCGATATTTCGAATGACGCTGAAATATCCGTATCACCGTATTCACTAACAATTAAATAAACACCGAAATCACGCTGAAATATCCGTATTCACTAACAATTAAATAAAAACCAAGTTTTTTCAACTGAAAGTAAAGAATAATATCAAAGCTTAAGACTAAAATAAAATATTGCTTATATAAGGGGGCTGCTTTCGCCTAAATACTTCGCTCTTTACGCTAAGTTTTTTTTTGAACATTCAAAAAAGCTTTTTATTCACACGTTTCAAGAGTCGTTCATAACGAATTTGGACAAAAATAAAAATTTAAGGTAAAGAGCAGGGTATTGAGGAGAGGGTGGCCCCCTTATGTGTATATTAATTTTTGTTCGTTTTTAAGTTTTGATGTTACTCCTTCTTTCAGTTGAATCTGAACTCTGACTCTCCGTCACTGGAAATTCCTTCTCCCCTTGACAATCCCGCCATGAAAATTAATTCTCATGTAAAATACTCTCCCCCTGTCACCAGGAAAATTCCTCTCAAACAGTTCCATTTTAACTGAAAATTGCCCCGAAAAATTTCCTACAGCCGGTTTCCAGGTGAATTTTTGTCTTAGCGCACTCTATTTAAAAAAAAAATCATTTAAAAAGATCATTTATAATCATGTCAGAAACATCTGCCTCCGTGGAAAATTTTTCCCGCAAATAACCCACCCCCCAGTAGAAAGTTGCCCCAACAGAAAATTATCTTAGGAAATCCCAAAGTATGATTGTATGGAAGTATGATTGTCATTAGATTGTCCATAAAATTGTCTAAGCTTATTTTGATACATGCAGTCGAATCATATTTCCATGATCAGTTATTTATAAATCAATATTTCTACAGGACAATTCTTTTACTTAACGCTAATTCTGAGTGATATTTCACATATTATTTTTATGCTCAACAGATATACCGAGATTTAAAATTTGAATTGAATATGTAGAAATCTAAAGATTAAAAAGAATTAATTAGAAATCTACCACACCTTGAAACCCTGAAGATTTAAATCCCCAATATATACCTATCAAACACAAAAATAACAGAAACATAATTATTTGTTTTTTAAGGAGTATTTCGACTCATATACTTAGTTTGAAGCAAATGTCGACATGCATCTTTATTAGAGTTAATGTTTTTCTGACAATATTAGTCTTTATTTGAATATTTTAGGATGAGTAGAAGAGAAAATACTAACAAAGAGCTCTAAACTCACAGGACTCTATATTGACAGGAATAGCCATTATAAACATTCACCAAAATATTGAGGTAGACATCGACCGAGTAATAAATAGATATGGCGGTTGTGGAAACACAGAAATAGACTTTTCTTATAAAATTGTGAATTCTGTAACTTAAGCGAAATATATAAAGCTTTAAAAAGTGGAAAGATACACTACGTTGTCATGAAACGTAAAATTTTCATTAGTTAATTTTTGAGACTCCTTCAGAGTTGACACTGTTTATTAAAATACTATTTTTAAACAGAAGCAGTGATTAGTTGATACTTTGTTGCCTACACTTAAAACCCTTGTTTTAAATTCTCCTATGCATTTCTATCTCTTCGTTTTGTTTTTCTTTTGACACCGCCAAAAGAACTAGAATTCTATGTTTCTTGTGACACCCCCAAAAGAACTAGTATTCCATGTTTCTTGTGACACCCCCAAAAGAACTCGTATTCTATGTCACAAAGAGCGCATGAACCTAAAAACTGGTTCAAGACCAATCTTATTTGACAACAAAAAGCTTAGCTCGCTCACTATAGCGGTCAGAAGTGCAAAGGCAAAAAATTATGCTGAAAATATTAATTATTACTTTTTGTAGATGGTAAACTGCGTTTTATCTTCTTCTTTTTTTATAGCGGGGCGGCTTTTATAACTTACTATTTTTGTATAAACATTTTTATATCATTTTAATTCGACAGATTTATTAGAACTTTAGAAAAAAAAGAAGAAACAAAAAAAAAGAAAAACTAAAAAAGAAAAAAAACTAAAAAAGAAACAAACTGAAATATGACGACAAAAAATATAAAAATCAAAAAATGAAAAGAACTAAAAAGGAAAAAACTGTAATAAAAGATAAAAATCTATAAATGACGTCAAGTTCGCAACGCGAAACCAGGCCTGCGGCTAATAGGGATATTAAAAAAAGGCTTGTCGCTGTATTATAAAAGCGATGCATGTATAATTATCCTACAATATCATCAACAAGGGAACACCAGGAGGAAACACCAGAGCAACGCGAGACCAGCCTTGCGGCTCCAAGAGAAAGGGCCAGATTAGGAATGTCCAATTTACGTCATCAGTTCGATCCAAAAATGACATAGCGTTGCCGGGACCCGGAACAAAAGGTACAATGAGAATCCATATATAGAAGCCTGCCACGTGCCATGCTAGGGCTCGGCAGGGAAGCTGCCGGGGCCCAGCACTGTCTACGGTCAGAACACAAGGGACGATGATAATCCGTATATAGAAGCCTGCCGCGTGTCATTCTGGGACCCAGCACTGCCTGCTGGGTCAATCAAGCACTGCCTGTGGTTAGAACATAAGAGACAATGAGAATACATGTATAAAAACCTGCCGCGTGCCATGCTGGGGCCCGACGGCGAAACCACCAGGACCCAGCACTGTCTGCGGTTAGAATACAAGAGATAATGAGAATCCATATATAGAAGCCTGCCGAGTGCAATAATGGGATCCGCCGGGACTACTATATCAAAGTTTTTATTTGAATTTTCAATTTGTTGCTGTTTAGCCGCCAGACGGCTTTGGACCATAGTACAAAACATCCCCAGAAATCAAGAGGGATTAGATATACACCTTTATACTCTTCGAGGCTTCTGCTCCCCACATCTACAAAATGAGTCAAATTTTTCACCTTGATTAAGTCATTCAATTGGAAACTTCACTGAAGACAGCGCTTGAGAAAAAAATAAGCACATCAGGGTCGCAAGCTCTTTTTTTCTAATCCCTGAAAAAGTGATATAGTACATGAACTTTACCGTACATGCTAAGCTACGTTCATTAGGGGATTTCAATTACAAATGGTAGAAAAGAAGCCTAACAAATTTTGTGTTAGAAGAGAAAGCCGTAACGCTTATAGACTAATGTATTTTTTCAGCTATAAGAATCTAGCTATAAGCAATGTTGTGTTTAGTCATAAAATAGCCCTTAAGTTAACATGTTATTCAAATGATTGTAAGACAGCTAACCTTGTTGATTATCTATATATATAAAAATAAGTTGTCTGTGGATCTGTGGATCGTGGATCAGGTGACGTCATGTTTCGGCTGACGTCATGAAATTAGTTGCCATCATTTTTGCTTTGAAGGTGACGTCATTCAAGTTATATAAGACATATGTTCGCGTAGAATTCTATTAATGTTTAAGTTTACAATGACTGATGAAGATGCTCAAAGAGTCTATGCCAAAAAACTTGCTGCTGATAGAGAAAGTCAGAAAAGAAAGCGTGCCGAGGAACTACCAGAGCAACGCGAAAGCAGACTTGCTGCTAAAAGAGAAAGTGAAAAAAGAAGGCGTGCCGAGGAATCACAAGAACAGCAAGAAAACAGGCTTGCGGCTAAAGAACGCAAAACCGCGCAGTTAGATGAAAATCCACCTGGAAAGCGAGAGTCAAAACATATCAAAACTGAAAATGATAGCGATAATGATTGGGTTTGGGATTTTGACTTGGATAAGGTCATCAATGCCTACCAGATTTAAGTTAAAAAACAAAGGTTCGGCGATATGTACTTCATAGTGACGCTGAAAAATAAAGAAGAAAAAAAACTGAAAAAATGTAAAAAACTAAAAAAAACTAAAAAGAAAAAACACTCAAAGATAAATTACAGACCTGGACACAAATGACGACCGACACAGAGGGAATATAAATGACGACCGGGACACAGGGACACAACTACAACGGGGACACCGGGGGCACAGGCAGGATATATAATTGACGACTGAGACACAGGGATTGTTTGAATAGAAATTACAGACCGGGACACCGGGACACAAATGACGACCGGGACACTGGGACACAGGGAATATAAATGACGACCGGGACACTCAAAGAGAAATTACAAACTGGGACACCAGGACACAAATGACGACCGGGACACAGGGAATATAAATGCTATTTATATGCACAGACAATGGGACAGCGAAGAATGTTGTATATTCGCATGTTTTACATAGTTAAAAATATATATTTACTAGCTTTTGGGGTGGCGCTTCGCGCCACCCCAACACCTAGTTGGTGGGGGCGCTTCGCGCCCCCCCAAGCCCCCCCGCGCGCGTAAGTCGTTACGCACCATAATAGTTACGCGCCATTGTAGTTGTGTCCCTATGTCCCACTTGTGAATATAGATATATATATATATATATATATATATATATATATATATATATATATATATATATATATATATATATATATATATATATATATGGTTTTAACTACGTAAAACTTGCGAATATACAACATTCTTTGCTGTCCCATTGTCTTTGCATATAAATAGATTGTCAGGTTTACCGACTCTTGAACATGCAACATATAATGGTCCATGGGAAAACAATCTGTATTCAGATCTATACCTCATGATTCTAATGATTGCCCTTGAGCTTTGTTGATGGTGATTGCTAATCGACCATTCCCTGTCCCGGTGTCCCGGTCGTCATTTACATCCCCCTGTTTCCCCCGGTGTCCCCGTTGTAGTTGTGTCCCTGTGTCCCGGTCGTCATTTATATTCCCTGTGTCCCGGTCGTCATTTGTATCCCGGTGTCCCGGTCTGTATATACATTCGTTTTTTAGTTTTGTTTTTCTCCTTTATTTTTTTCCTTTTTTTTTCTTTTTTAGCTTATTTAGATTTTTAGATTTTTTAGTTTTTTTATTAGTTTTTAGTTTTTTTTCTTTTTAGTTTTTTTGTCCCGGTCGTCATTTATATCCCCCTGTTTCCCCCGGTGTCCCCGTTGTAGTTGTGTCCCTGTGTCCCGGTCGTCATTTATATTCCCTGTGTCCCGGTCGTCATTTGTATCCCGGTGTACCGGTCTGTATATACATTCGTTTTTTAGTTTTGTTTTTCTCCTTTATTTTTTTCCTTTTTTTTTCTTTTTTAGTTTATTTAGATTTTTAGATTTTTTAGTTTTTTTATTAGTTTTTAGTTTTTTTTTCTTTTTAGTTTTTTTGTAGTTTTTACCTTCTTTTTAGTTTTGTTAATTTTTTTTTTTACTTATGTCCTGGTCGTCATTTATACTCCCTGTGTCCCGGTGCTTTGTTGATTGCTAATCGAACATTCCTTTTTTCCTGGTCGCTTTCTCTTTGAGTGTCGTCATTTATTTTTTTCTTTTTTAGTTCTTTTAGTTTTTACCTTTTTTAGTTTTTTTTTAGTTTTTTAGATGAAAATTTTTTTTAGTTTTTTCCTTTTTTTCGTTTTAGTTTTTTATTGGTTTTTACCTTTATGTTAGCTTATTTTTCAGTTTTTTCCTTTTTTTTTAGTTTTTTTTTTTATTTTTTATTTTTTTTAGTTTTTTACCTTTTTTTAGTTTTTTTAGTTTTTTTAGTTTTTTTAGTTTTTTAGCTTTTTTACTTTTTTTATTAGTTTTTAGTTTTTTTGTAGTTTTTGCCTTTTTTTTTAGTTTTTTCAGTTTTTTTTTAGTTTTTTATTGGTTTTTACCTTTATTTTAGCTTATTTTTCAGTTTTTTTCTTTTTTTTTAGTTTTTTTTAGTTTTTAGTTTTTTTAGTTTTTTACCTTTTTTAGTTTTTTTAGTTTTTTTAGTTTTTTAGCTTTTTTATTTTTTTTATTAGTTTTTAGTTTTTTTTGTAGTTTTTGCCTTTTTTTTAGTTTTTTTAGTTTTTTAGCTTTTTTATTAGTTTTTAGTTTTTTTTGTAGTTTCTGCCTTTTTTTAGTTTTTTTAGTTTTTTAGCTTTTTTATTTTTTTTATTAGTTTTTAGTTTTTTTTGTAGTTTTTGCCTTTTTTTAGTTTTTTCAGTTTTGACGTCACCTGATCCAGTTTTTTCAGGTGACGTCACCTGATCCACGATCCACAGATCCACAGACAACTTATTTTTATATATATAGATAGTTTTTTTTTTTACTTATGTCCTGGTCGTCATTTATACTCCCTGTGTCCCGGTGCTTTGTTGATTGCTAATCGAACATTCCTTTTGTCCTGGTCGCTTTCTCTTTGAGTTTCGTCATTTATTTTTTTCTTTTTTAGTTCTTTTAGTTTTTACCTTTTTTAGTTTTTTTTAGTTTTTTAGATGAAAATTTTTTTTAGTTTTTTCCTTTTTTTCTTTTTAGTTTTTTATTGGTTTTTACCTTTATTTTAGCTTATTTTTCAGTTTTTTCTTTTTTTTTAGTTTTTTTTTATTTTTTTTTAGTTTTACCTTTTTTTAGTTTTTTTAGTTTTTCTAGTTTTTTAGCTTTTTTACTTTTTTTATTAGTTTTTAGTTTTTTTTGTAGTTTTTGCCTTTTTTTAGTTTTTTCAGTTTTTTTTTAGTTTTTTATTGGTTTTTACCTTTATTTTAGCTTATTTTTCAGTTTTTTCCTTTTTTTTTAGTTTTTTTTAGTTTTTAGTTTTTTTAGTTTTTTACCTTTTTTTAGTTTTTTTAGTTTTTTTAGTTTTTTAGCTTTTTTATTTTTTTTATTAGTTTTTAGTTTTTTTTGTAGTTTTTGCCTTTTTTTAGTTTTTTTAGTTTTTTAGCTTTTTTATTAGTTTTTAGTTTTTTTTGTAGTTTTTGCCTTTTTTTAGTTTTTTTAGTATTTTAGCTTTTTTATTTTTTTTATTAGTTTTTAGTTTTTTTTGTAGTTTTTGCCTTTTTTTAGTTTTTTCAGTTTTGACGTCACCTGATCCAGTTTTTTCAGGTGACGTCACCTGATCCATCCACAGACAGACAGACAACTTATTTTTATATATATAGAAGATATCTATCTCTATTCACAGGTGGGACACAGGGACACAGCTACAATGGCGCGTAACTAATATGGCGCGTAACGACTTACGCGCGCGGGGGGCTTGGGGGGGGCGCGAAGCGCCCCACCAACTAGGTGTTGGGGTGGCGCGAAGCGCCACCCCAACAGCTAGTTTTATTATAAATGCAAGACTAGTAGGCAAGATAAATGTGACATTCTACGGAGCATAGGAATGATGTTACTGGTATTTCACGAACTGTTTAGAACACCCCTTTGACTGACCGTGTCTCAAACAGTAATCTGATCAAAAAAGAGTTCAATTCGGCTTTCTAAAGTCAGAATGAAAAAAAGGCAAATTTTAAAGATGGCTATGATGAGTTTTGTGTATTAAGGATGACAGATTGTGAGAGATTGCCTTTTTCGGCCAACCACCCAGAGCTAAACAAAAAACAAATCGTCCTCAAATCAATTGGGGTAAATTTCATACGTGCTTTTTTATTTCGTCACTGTTCATTCAATTTACGGGTACAGGGTTGAAACAAAAGTGACTCGTGGCAAAATGTAAGGGAATATAAAATTTTGGCTATATGCATGCACGATAGGGGGCTTAAGGCTAGAATATAGTGGAACTGCAGTCAAAATGTCTTAATAACAATAAGTTTCGATGAAGTAAGAATTGTTTTCATAGCATTTTCCCCTGTCAACAGCGTCAATCCTTGGATTATAACCAAACGCATGCTTCTATGGCCAGAAAATATAAACCTACTTAGTTTAAAATCGTGACAATTTAAATGTAGTTAGTTAACTTGGTAACAGCATTACAAAAGTTAAAGACAGATTCTTTTGCATAAAATAGATTGATGTGAAGATTAAAGCATGAAATAAAAGAATGCATCTGTGAAAAACCAGGTTAAACGAGTTTGAATGGAAGAGCTTTTTTTCTTTTTGATCAGACTTATAATGAACTAGTCTGATTGGAGTTCTTGTGAAGCAAACATTAGGTGGAGAGCATCCCCATTATTTAGTAGGTTGCATTTATATCGATTTCTGGATTAAATTTTATAACAAGGGAGAAATAATGAACGGAAAAATAGCAGCGCCTTCTCCATTAAAAATTTTGGGTACTTCTATGGCATAGCGCCTATAGAAACAAATTTGGACTATATATTTGCACATTAGGGAGGGGGATGGGGGGGGGGGGGGTAAAGTATAGGGGATGTGCACGCAAAGTTTTTTAGATACAATTATTCTGCATATTGTAAAGTAAGAATTGTTTTCTAAATTCACAGAGCACAAATGTTTTAGCCCGCCCTGTGCAAATATATAGCCCATATTATATATTTCCCATCTATTCTGTCACTTGTCTTTGTTTTCTGCGCTAAGCTGAAAGAAACGAACAAAGAAACCGGTTTTACAGTGCGTCAATGGATGAAGAATTGGTAAATACGAATAAAGTGAACTTACAACTAGATGCCGTTTCTTATGCTCTTTCTGAACATAATCGCTTTTCTTGCAAACTCAATTTTAAGCCCTTTTAGGACCCTTGAAAATAACAATATCATTATATATTTTTTCTTGTAAAAATGGGTTATAACAATTGTTTCAAGCTTACTATTAATTGTAAAATTATGCGTTGTGAATCGTAACATGGATTTGTCAAGATTAAGTTGAATAATGAACAAAAAAATAAAAACAAACCTTCCATGTTTACTTCTTATTCTGTTGGGTCGCTTATCAACTGTCGTTTCACCAATATGTCAAAAATGTCAAAGCCGACAGACGAAACATGGCGGATAGAAAAATGAATTTTTGTTTGAATTTTGTATTGTACTTATCATGATAAATCAATGCTCGTGGTTTATTTAACTTTAAAAATGGATTTATTTTCAAAAAGTAAATTTGGAACCAACGTTTTAAGCCTTCTCTACGCCCAAAAACTAAAAATTTTTGGGTCAATTTTAAGGGCCCAATAAGGGCTTTAATTTGAATTTGGGAGAGAAGCGATTAGTATATTTTTAAAGAACATAAACGAGGCGTGAAGTGGTATGTTCATTTAATTCGTAAGTCATTTATCCTGTAATTATTTTTGCTGGGGAAGGACAGGTTTTTCTTTTCACGGGTGTACTAACAGTTTAAAATGCACTTAGAAGGGGGTGCTTTGAAATACATCCTTTTTTTCCTCAAAATTACCCTTTAGTTAGAATAAGTAAAGACTTGGCAATAAATAATTGAAACAGGACAAGTAACATGAACTTATCCTGTAATATGAACATCGAAATATTTACCAAAGAACTGAACATAGGCATTTAATTCGTGTCATTTATCCTGTAATTTTTTTCCGCTGGGGAAGGGCAGGGTTTTTTTTCAAGGGGGTACAAAAAAAACAGTTTAAAGTGCACTTTAAAAGGGGTGTCTTGAAATACACCCTTCGTTACCACAAACTGGTTGATTATTGCATGATCCTGCTCAAAGAAAGCACTATGGCACTTTCGCTTGTAATAGATGTGAAGGTTTGTTCAAGGTATTGATAGAATAGAAGAGAATCGGTTTTATTTGCACAATCTCTCGTAACTAGATATAACAGGGTTTTTCAGAGTATTGACCAGATATAACAGGTTTTTATGGCACTTGGTATTAACCTCGAAAAAAAGGCAAGCCTATTAATTCGGAAAAAAAGAAAAAATTAAGTATTTTTAACTTACGAACGGTTGATCAGATCTTAATGAAATATTATGTTTGGAAGGATACCGTGTCTCAGAGCTTTTATTTTAAATCTCGACCGGATCTGGCAATATTGGGGGGAGTTGGGAGGGAGAAACCTAAAATCTTGGAAAACACTTAGAGTGGAGGGATCGGGATTAAACTAGGTGGGAAAAATAAGCACAAGTCCTAGATACATAATTGACATAACCGGAACAGATCCGCTCTCTTTGAGGTAGTTGGGGGGGGGGGGGGTAGTTCTGCAAAATTAGAAAAAATGACGTATTTTTAACTTACGAAGGAGTGATCGGATCTTCATGAAACTTCCTATCTAGAAGGACCTCGTAACTCAGATCTCTAATTTTAAATCTCAACCGGATGCAGCGTCACTGGAGGGACTGGGACCAGAAATCTTAGAAAATACTTAAAGCGGAGAGATCAGGATGAAACTGGATGGGAAGAATAAAAACCTGTCTAAGACACGTGACTGACATTGCTGGACCAGATCCGTTCTCTCTGGTAAAGTTGGGGGGAGGGGGTAATTCGGAAAAATGAGGTATTTGTAACTTACGAACGGGTGATCAGATCTTAATGAAATTTCATATTTAGAAGGATCTTGTGCTTTAAAGCTCTTTTTTATAAATTCTGACCAGATCCTGTGACATTGGGGAGAGTTGGAGGGGGAAACCAGAATTCTTGGAAAACGTGAAAATTGGGGTGTTTTTATCTTACGAATAGGTTATCGGATCTTAATGAAACTTGATATATAGAAGGATCTTATGTCTTAGATGCTCCAATTTCGACTCGAATTGAATCCGGGGACATAGGGGGCTGGAGGAGGGAAACAGAAATCTTGGAATACGCTTAGAGTGGAGAGATCGGGATAAAACTTGATGGGAAGAATAAGCATAAGTTCTAGATACGTGATTGACATAATTGGAACGGATCTGATCTCATTGGAGGAGCTGGGAGGCATCAATTTGGAAAAAATAGAAAAATTGAGGTATTTTTAACTTAAGAATGGGTGACCGGATCTTAATGAAATATGATATTTAGCAGAAATTCATATTTCAGAGCTCAAATTTCAAATCCCGACTAGATCTGTTGAAATTGGGGGGAGTTGGAGGGGGAAATCGGAAATCTTGGAAAACGCTTAGAGTGGAGGAATCGGGATGAAGCTTGGTAGATACAATAAGTAAATGTCGTAGATACGCGATTGACGTAACCATACTGGATTTGCTCTCTTTCGGGGAGTTGGGGGAGTGGTTCAGTGCTTTGGCGAGTTTGGTGCTTCTGGACATGCTAGGACGATGAAAATTGGTAGGCGTGTCAGGGAGCTGCTCAAATTTACTTGATAAAGTCGTTTTCCCAGATTTGACCATCTGGGTGCTAAAGGGGGAGGAAAAATTAGAAAAAATGAGGTATATATAACTTATGAGTGGGTGATCGGATCTTAATGAATTTTGATATTTAGAAGGACATCGGGACTCAGAGCTCTTATTTTAAATCCCGACCGGCATTAAGCCTCTGATTTTCCTTTTAAATCAATCTATTGATTCTTATAATTTTGTTAGAGCTCATACCAGACGAGCTCTCTGGCTCTTAGCTCTTCTGGCCTCGTCACAAGTGCCATATGAGCTCTTATCTCTTGTTTTCAAGGTATTGACTAAATATAACAAGTTTTTTCAAGTATTGACTAGATATAAGTTTTTTTTCTAGGTATTGACTACATATAATTGGTTTTTTCAAGGTATTAATTAAATATAACAGTTTTTTTTATAATATTGACTATTTCTAAGATTCTTATATTTATTGTTTCTTCTTTTTCATTAAAATCACTCTACACCAGCTTTGCTTTTCAATGTTTTTGCTTATCAACCTATCCATGAAAGGTTGTCTAACAGTTCGTGGTAACGAACTGTAGTAAGTAGCGACCCGGCTCAATAGTAACCAAAACTCTAAAAAACAGAATTATGATACCAATAGCTACATCAAAAGAATTGCATTTTAATGCTGATTTTGAATATATAAGTTATTCAGCGTAGTCAAAAAACCTTATAACTATGCCTTATGGGACGATTTACTCCCCCACAGTCCCCGTGGGAGGGGCCACAAGTTACAAACTTTGACCAGTGCTTACATATAGTAATGGTTATTTGGAAGTGTACAGAAGTTTTCTGAGGGATTTTTAGGTAGGGGGGGGGGGGTGAGAAGAGGGAAATATTTTGGGAGAACTTTCCTTGTAGTAATTTCTCATGGGGGAAGAAAAGTTTCATGAAGGGAGCGCAGGATTTTCTAGCATTATTAAAAAAAACAAAGAAAAAATAAATATGAAAAAGTTCTGTTATAAAATAACAGAAATTATTACGCAAAGGATGGGCTCACCTCCTCCTAATACTTCGCTCTTTACGCTAAAGCATTTTTAGTAATTTCAGCTATTTATTCTACGGCTTTTGTGATTCAGGGGTCATTCTTAAAAAGTTGGGACAAAATTTAAGCTTTAGTGTAAAGAGCGAGGTACTGACGAGGGGTTGAGTCCCTTCATATATGTAATAAAAACATGAGAATACAGAAGTTTACGCTTAAAAAAATTTTATGCTTCAGACTTTTTTTTATAGATTGTTTTGAATTCAATGCATCGATATCACCTTCGTGTACAACTGGTCAAGCTGAAACTCGGTCAGACGCATCCCCCAAAAGCATTTGAAGGCGAAGACTATCGAGCCTACCTTTTTCCCGAGACAACTTTTACCGATGTCACTGCCTATCAGAACCAGCTTGTAAGTTTTTATCGTAATACTACAACAAACAACATACCGCAACACCAAGTTCTCTGAAACCAACACTACTGCATATACTTCTCCGTCCAATCTGTTCAAATTTTCACTCTTTTTTCCGCTCCTATGACGTTTTAACTTTCTTTGAATCATTTCTCAGGACTTTTATCTACTGGGACTAGCTGCTTTTCATTGGGTCTCAGACGTATGACCAAAAGGAATTTTTTTTTTTTAATTCTGCCATCCTTCATTTTTAAAAGTCGGCTTAGCTATCCCTTTACTTTCATTTTAGCCCAAGAAAGTGGGCTCAAGCTCCGTTTTCGTACCCTAGTGCTTATTTTGCTATATTACTTATAGAAAAGGCAGCTAGTTGTCTTGCTTTAAAAAATACTGCCTTTTCGAAAAGACTACCAAACTTACCTTTGTCCTGAAGCAACTGATGCAGCTGTTATTGTCACTCAGAGCTAGCTTGTTAGTTTTTACCATATACAATTTATATGGTAAAAGTTATGTATAAAATGGTAAATATATGGTAAAATTTAGGATATGGTAAAAAGTTTTTACCATATGCAATATATAATTATATATGCAAATAATGTAGCGTGTCTTTCTTAAAAATAACTTGCTTACCGTAGGCGTAACACTAAAATAGCACTTTTTGGTGATACAATACAGTTTGTCAAATTCGGTTTTTGCCCATTCAGTGTGCGCAAACAATTCCATATAGGTAAGCTGACATTCCTAGCTGCCTGCCTTGCTACCCTTTTATAGGCTAAGTTACCATCTCAAGTCTTCCCGACTCGTAAGAGAATTGTTAGATACCTACTCTGCTTTGTATTGGCTTAAAGGTTTGGTAAAAACGTAGCAAAGCAATTAAAATAATTAAGTAAGCCAAAGGGGGTTATTTTCAGCTGTTGGAAAAAATGGAAAAGACAAAGGGGATGTTTTGGCTAAGACGATTCCCTTAAAGATAGAACCCATTTATTACTATTTTTACTATCACTATTTATCAAACAGTTCGTGGTAACGAACTGTAGTAAGGAGCGACCCGGCTCAATAGTAACCAAAACTCTAAAAAAATGAATTTTGATATCAATAGCTACATCAAAAGAATCGCATTTTAATGCTGATTTTAAATATATAAGTTTCATCAAGTTTAGTTTTACCCATCAAAAGTTACAAGCCTGAGAAAATTCGCCTTATTTAAGAAAATAGGGGGAAACAAACCCCTAAAAGACGTAGAATCTTAACGAAAATGACACCATCAAATTCAGCGTATCAGAGAACCCTACTGTAGAAGTTTCATACTCCTATCTACAAAAATGTGGAATTTCGTATTTTTTGCCAGAAGACAAATCACGGGTGGGTGTTTTTTTTTTTTTTTTTTTTTTTTTTTTTTTTTTTTTTTTTTTCCCAGGGGTCATCGTATCGACCAAGTGGTCCTAGAATGTCGCAAGAGCGCTCATTCTAACGGAAATGAAAAGTTATAGTGCCCTTTTTAAACGACCAAAAAAATTGGAGGGCATCTAGGCCCCCTTCCACGCTCATTTTTTCCCAAAACCAACGAATCAAAATTTTGAGATAGCCATTTTGTTCAGCATAGTCGAAAATCATAATAACTATGTCTATGGAGATGACTTACTCCCCCACAATCCCTGGAGGAGGGGCTGCAAGTTACAAACTTTGACCAGTGTTTACATATAGTAATGGTTATTGGGAAGTGTACAGACGTTTTCAGGGGGATTTTATTTTGTTTGGGGGTGGGGCTGAGGGGAGGGGGCTATGTTGGAGGATCTTTCCTTGGAGGAATCTGTCATGGGGGAAGAAAAATTCAATGAAAAGGGCGCAGGATTTTCTAGCATTACTATAAGAAAACAATAAAAAATAAATATGAAAACGTTTTTTCAAATGAAAGGAAGGGGTAGCATTGAAACTTAAAACGAACAGAGATTATTACGCAAATGAGGGGTTCTAAAAATACTTTAGCATAAAGAGCGAGGTATTTAGGAGGAGATAAATACCTCGCTCTTTATGCTAAAGTATTTTTAGTAATTTAAACTATTTATTCTACGGCCTTTCTGATTCAGGGGTCATTATTAAAGAATTGGGACAAAACCTACGATTTATTGTAAAGAGCGAGGTATTAACGAGGGTACAAACCCCCTCGTATACATAATAAAAATATAAGATTATGAAAGTTTGTTACGTAAGTTAATTCTTAAATTACGTATATTTTTTACTAATAAAAACATTCGTTAAAAATTTAAAGTTCTGGTTGCATTCTTAAGTAACCGAAAAATTGGAGGGCAACTAGACTTCCTTTTCCACCCTTTATTTCTCAAAATCGTCTGATCAAAACTAAGAGAAAGCCATTTAGCCAAAAAAAGAATTAATATACAAATTTCATTTTAATAATTTATGTGAGGAGAGCCAAAACCAAACATGCATTAATTCAAAAACGTTCAGAAATTAAATAAAAAAAAACTAATTTTTTTAGCTGAAAGTAAGGAGCGACATTAAAACTTAAAACGAACAGAAATTACTCCGTATATGAAATGGGTTGTCCCCTCCGCAATCCCTCGCTCTTTACGCTAAAGCTTTTAATTGTTTTAAAAAATAGAATTGTGGCAAAGAGTCAAACTTTAGCGTAAAGAGTGAGGGATTGTGGAGGGGACAACCCATTTCATATACGGAGTAATTTCTGTTCGTTTTAAGTTTTAATGCCGCTCCTTACTTTCAGCTAAAAAAATTAGTTTTTTTTATTTAATTACTATAGGAGCTATTTATATATAACTTTTCCCCCTCCTTTTCAAGAGCTGAAGATGCCTTGGTGGAGGGTCTTTACTAAAATAACTGGTTTTTCTTTTCCTTTTTACTTACTGAAAATCACCCTCGTTTTCTTTTTAATTTGGTTTTGTTTTCTTCACTTTTGTCGAAAGTCTTGTATAGCTAGTGTGATCTCAGGAAGCTTTTGCTGGAAGGCGTAGGGATGATTTGAGAGTTATCATCGTCTCTAAAGGTTTTTTAATCCTGGATTGTGTGCTGATTTTTAGCTGATATACGTAAAAAGCTTTACCTTATATAAAAAAAAAAAAACAGCCGCTCTCCAATGATACATCTATATTTATAAGAATTGTTATTCCACGATTTTTTTTCGGGATGAGGGGTATTTACAAAAAAACTTAAAACACATCTAAAATTTATTTTATACACATTTTTGTTAGTTCTTACGATTCTTTTTTTTTGGGGGGGGGGTCAAAGTCCCTCCACCCCCTGGATGCAACCTAGAGCCATGACAAGGACAGTACTCGGTCTAGAGTGCAAGTCAGGTATAGATTTTTATGTTTTGAGTTCGATGCGTAATTTCTAGTTGCAACACATGGGTAGCGTCCGAATTTCATTTCTAACTTATGATACGACTTGTCAGAGAGCTTTGCTTTTATTTAAGGACAGCCAATCGTTCGTTAGGTTTTTAACCGTTTAATAGTTTAATTGCCATTTTGCAATTCACGTATTCGAAAATAACTTTCTGAATATTTTTTTTCAAATATCAGAAGCCAATTATACAAGTATATTACTAGTATGTGACTCATCTAATGTTATTAACACGATCTATCCTGATGTTCATTATTGAATTAAGAAATAGCTTTGGGTTTCAATTTATTTCCTTTCATCATCAAATACCAACAAAAAATGGCATAAAACAAGTAGGTTCATACAAGCGATATTTACCTTTTTATTCCACTATTTTATTTATTATATCATTACTGTTTATTTGTTTATGCGTAAAATACGAGAAACCAATTTCATCAGGTATATTATATGAACTCTCTAATGTAATTAACATAACTCATCCTGATGTTCATAACTGTATTTAAATATAGTTTTGATTTTAAATCCTATCATCATCATAAAAAAAAAAAAAATCATGGCGAGATA
The DNA here is from genome assembly GCF_032884065.1 of Artemia franciscana. NCBI lineage: Eukaryota > Metazoa > Arthropoda > Branchiopoda > Anostraca > Artemiidae > Artemia > Artemia franciscana. The sequence goes on from NW_027062709.1 coordinate 504,793, forward strand.
CAGTTTGATATATGAGCTATTTACCTTACTTTTGTGTCACATTCGTGACTTCTAATATACATCATTCTGTTATGTTTCTTGCCCATAAATTAGGACGGGCAATATATTTGGCATATTGTCATAGGACGGTCAATGTCAATGAATAAAATAATTCATACATTGAAGCACTGCTAAGAAGGTGCTTTGCCTGCTAAGGATTCATTTGCTGATATAATTAAAGAAGAAAAATAAAAGGTTTCTACTAATAAAAGGTTTTTTCTGTTTGTAGTTTTTACCATGGTTCATGACGACATATATGAAAATAAACATGAAGAAACTTCAGAAGAAGAAAATCGAATTATATGTGACGTCAATCTCGCTTGTCCATCACCAATTTTAGAAAATGAAGGTATATAAAATAAGATCAGATTTATTCTTCATGAAATATGCATACAGTATTATTATTCATATATTGCCCGTCCAATATTTATGCCCGTCCTAATTTACTATATGTAAATATTAAAAAATTGTAAATAAATAGATATGTACATGTTTATTAAAATTATTGATTATTGTTATTGTATAGTCAATAAATTATTGATTATTAAATTATTATGGTTTCTCACTAGTAATCATGGATACAGATGTTTAACAATGGGTACCGGCGGGGGTGGAGGATTTTGGATAATGTCAAATTTGTATGGATGGCGTTGTATCTTTTTCAGCCAGTCTAAAAAGTCAAAATGAGCGTTATTAGGCCCCAATTTTTTAAGATTGAGAAGTCTTTTAAATAAAAATGGGAGAAGGGGTAGCTAGTCTCCTAAGTTGGTAGCCTTAATTCGCGTGGTTGTAATCAGAATTTTTTTAAGGAGGGGTGAAGAAAAAAAACATGTTTTCAGGGGTCATTCTTAAAGAATTGGGACAAAACTTAAGATTTAGTGTAAAAAGCGAGGTATTGACGAGGGGACAAACCCCCTCACATACATAATAAAAAAATAAGAATATAAAAGTTTGTTAGGTAAGTTAATTCTTAAGTTACGTATATTTTTTACTAACAAAAACGTTCGTTAAAAATTAAAAGTTCTAGTTGCCTTTTTAAGTAGCCGAAAAATTGGGGGGCAACTATGCCTCCTTCCCCACCTCTTATTTCTCAAAATCGTCTGATCAAAACTAAGAGAAAGCCATTTAGCCAAAAAAAAGAATTAATATGCAAATTTCATTTTAATAATTTATGTGCGGAGAGACAAAATCAAACATGCATTAATTCAAAAACGTTCAGAAATTAAATAAAAAAAACTAGTTTTTTTTAACTGAAAGTAAGGAGTGACATTTAAACTTAAAACGAAAAGAAATTACTCCGTATGTGAAATGGGTTGTTCCCTCCGGAATTCCTCGCTTTTTACGCTAAAGTTTGACTCTTTGCCACAATTCTACTATTTAAAACAATTAAAAACTTTAGTGTAAAGAGCGAGGGATTGCGGAGAGGACAACTCATTTCATATACGGAGTAATTTCTGTTCGTTTTAAGTTTAAATGTTGCTCCTTACTTTCAGTTAAAAAAAACTAATTGTTTTTATTTAATTTCATAAATGAATTAATGTTCCCAAAAATTACTCTAGTAAGTTTTATCTGCAAATTAAATAAAAAAACAAGTTTTTTTTTAACTAAAGTAAGGAGCGACATTAAAACTTAAAACGAACAGAAATTACTGTATATGAAAAGGGCTTTTCCTCCTCAACGCCCCGCTCTTTACGCTTAAGTTTGACTCTTTCTCTTAACTCTACTTTTTTAAATAGTAAAAAACTATGAGGGGGTTCACCCCCTCGTCAATACCTCGCTCTTTACACTAAAGCTTAAATTTTGTCCCAATTTCTTAAGAATGACCACTGAATCACAAAGGCCGTAGAATAAATAGTTGAAGTTACTTAAAATATTTTAGCTTAAAGAACGTGGTATTACGAGGAGTTAAACCCCTCATATGCGTAATAATTTCTGTTCATTTTAAGTTTTAATGATGCTCCTTACTTTCAGTAGAAAAAACTTTTCATATTTATTTTTTCATTGTTTTTTTAAAATGATAGAAAATCCTTCATTGAAATTATTTTCCTCCATGAAATATTCCTTCACGGAAAGATCCACCCACGTAACCTCCCCCCATCAAATTCTCTCCCCCTCCCCCCAAACCAAAAAAAAAATACCCTGAAAACGTCTTTACACTTCCCAATAGCCATTACTACATGTAAACACAGGTCAAAGTTTGTAACTTTCAGCCCCTCCCACGGGGACTGTGGGGGAGTAAGTCGTCCCCAAAGACATAGTTATTAGGTTTTTCGACTATGCTGAATAGAATGGCTATCTCAGAATGTTGATATGTTGACTTTGGGGAAAACATGAGTGTGGGAATCATAAATATTCTGTTATATTCTAAAATATAGAAAAGCTATGTGTACTACCAAAGGGTACTCAACATATTCTAAGAAATTTTCAGGCATCCCTTCGATTGGCTAATATATCCCAAAAGAGGCCCAGATATTTTTTTTCTGTTGGCCTTGAAATTTATATCCTAAATTTGTTGGCCAAAGGGATCCCAGAGTAAAAACAATTATAATAGTTATTCATTTAACTGAAAATTGGGTCCACAAAGCATAGCAGCCAAAAAGTACTAGTAGGGAAAATCCAAAAAAAAGTGGAGCTGCTACGCATGACGTCCCAGCTCCGCGTATGACGAGTAAGGTACGGACGTATGACGATCAGGGACGTAAGACGTATTATTAAGAATTATACTGACTGGTGACGAGTAAATATACAAGCTATTCAAGGATTAACCAAACTTCCATTCTTATAATTAATTTTCATGTATATATAGTGTTAATGGTTTCACAACCAAGAACTAACTTTTACATACAAATTCCAAAAAAAGCAGCAGTAGAAAAACTAAAATTAATAATAAAAGTGCAAATATTTTGGCTTCACAACTTGAAACCATTAACAATGGGAGAAAAATCACTATGCAAAAAGACAAAACAAAATCCAAAGAAAGGTCACTTTTAAATGTGACTTTACTCATTGATTCGCCTGTTTTATAATTTCTAATTGTTTTTGCTTTGTTTGTTATTATGTAGGTTTCGTCTAAGTATGAGATCAATTTCATTGTTTTTTTCTCTTTTAGCAGTTGTTAGTTAAGTTCGGATTAGTGTGCTCCCTTTGTTTCCTCATGTTTTATCCAAGCTAGGCTCTTTAACCCCTCGATAAAGGCTTCCAGATTGGAAGACGAAACATTCGGACTTATATCGTTGCTTTTTTGCATCGAGTAGTCTTTCATTTTTTACTATGTTAAATATTTTATACTGATTATTTAAACATACGTAATCAATCTAGGATCTTTAGCTACATGAATTGTTTCATCAAACTTTTATGAATTTTAGGCTCCATATTCACTCTATACTTACATTAGAAATGCAAAAAAACGATACATTTACCAAAAACTGATCTTACTTAACCTAAAATTTGCTGATTTTATGACGGGTAAAACACTATTTAGAGCTTTTAAAATTACTTTTATTATTTTCGATATGTTACTTATTTTCTCCTTCTATTCATGTTTTGTTGGGTTTTCAATAAAGAGCTTTTTTTAGACTTAAATTTCTATTTTGTTTCCTCTCTTTTTAACCCCTCAATAAAGGATTCCAGATCTGAAGCCAAATACATTTGGACTTTGTTTTGTTATTTTTCGCATCACTTTTATTGTCTTCTATTTTATTTCTCACTATTCCAATTTTATATCTTTGGCTACATTAATTGTTTCATCCAATTTTTATCTATTTCAGGTTTCATAATCGCTCTTTACTTTAATCAAAAACGCCAAAAAAATACTAAACCTTTACCAAAAATATCTTACTTAGCTAAAATTGTATACTAAAATTTACTGATTTTATGACAGTTGAAAGACTATATAGACCCTCAATATGAATTAATGTGAATATGAATAATTTTATTCATATTAATATGAATCATTTTCAATAAATTACTTATTTTCTCCTCCCAATTTTTGTTGCGTTTTCAGTAAGCACTTGTTTTTTAGATTTCTACAAGTATTGTGAATTATATTAGGTGTTTTTGAGTTATTGTGAATAGGTATTGTGATATCTACTGTAATAAATTTAAATTATTGCCATGTTTCTTCACACTTCCTGTGAGTTGCTTTTGATTGTAATTTTAAGATTCGACGTATAAATATTCCTTCTTCTGGACTAACCACTATTTATTTTAGATTTTTAACATTTTATCAATTTAGCTTTACAAAATTTTTATTCGATTGTAAATTTTTGAAGTAAATTTCAGCTTAACTTCATCCAATCCCCCCCCCCTTTCCCCCAACCCTTTCTTTGGATATAGCTTTAGGCTATATGCTAAAGTTTGCTGTGTTATTTTTCAAATTGGCACAGTTAAAGATAAATAAGCACACACAATAATGTAAACCAACGAGATGAGTAACCTCCTATTGTCCTAGGACTATATCCAGGCATAAGTGGGAGAAGAGGCTAGGATGTAGCCCACTACCACACCTCCGTCAAAGGTTTTTTATTTGTCCGCCTCATCTCGCTCGGGCCTTTGGACCCTTTAACTGTGACCTGACTTCACATCAATCTGTTCAGATCAGTAATTCAGACTGCTCAGATCAATAATTCATTAGCTAGAGTTTTTCAGGTTTCAAGGTTTTATTTCCTTTTTGTTTCAGGTAATTTGAGCCGCACCCCACTCATGATCTATTAATTGCTTGTATCACGTGATTAGAGTTATAGATGTCGCTACTTAAACACAATCACTGGATATAGCAATATAGATTGCTTGGAACTTAAATCAGGAACCTTTTCATAGATGGATAGAAACAGATTTGAAATGCTACAAATTAAAATCAACCTTAGTGTTTGCTTCACAAGAACAAGAATCAGTTCAGTCTACTTTTTGTAGATATTTTTGAAAATAAATCTGTTGTAAGTTTGTTTGAGTCTTCTCTAAAAGTAGAGCCATTCATTAGCAAGACTACAAATCACACAGTTTAATTTTATATCCAAAATACAGTACAATCCACCCTCCCCTCTCCCAGGAACATTTACAAACTAAAATTATTTGGGTCTTAGACTTACAGTTTCTCATATTAGAAGTAGTACAGTCTCACAGTTCTGGAAGTATATATCACGCCTTAGGCAAGAAAGTGAATTCTAACCAAAATAGTTATGTTTAAAAAAATACCCGGGGCGTCAAACTCTCTTGGAAGTCAATCAAATCCTGACTGCGAGAAGTATACAAGGGCTTACCGCCCTACTCTGTTCAAAGTTTCACCCTTTCTCCCTCTTTGATCATTTATAATTGCAACTTCCGGCCCACTCGTAGCGGCCGATTACTTCAATTAGCACTATAATGAAAGTTGAAAAGCAAGCTTTTCAGCCCCCCCTCCCCCAGCTGAAACTTAGGGACTTCGTAAATCTCGTCAAAACCTACATAATTAAAGCATCCCTGGATATAGATCAGATGTCTTTAGTATACCTTTGCCTTTACGGTGCTATATGGCTCATTTTCACTGATCTTGGGAGATTGAATCCAACGTTGGATCCGATCCAACGTTGAATTTTTTTAATTGCTTAAAAAAATAGTCGAGAATATTGCAGAAAAAAAGCCCTCAAATATTTTTATTACCAACTATTAAAAAATAACGCAAAAACTGCGTTAAAGTTACCCCCCCCCCCTAAAAAAAGATTAAGGAGCACCGTACACACTTTACGAAAGAATTAATAGAACTGTGTTAAGTTACCATCTAGTGTGTCTCTTTAACTCAAAGAAAACGCTTGTACAAAAAAAGAGAAAAAAAATACAGTTATCATTAATATTTTTATATTAAAAATTTTTATATACAGTTAACTTCGTTCAAATATTACAAGTATGTCTATCACAACACAGAAATTTAAAATAATCACATTCGCGAGTGAACATAAAAGTCGAATTAAAAATGAACATATATAAAAGATGTGCATATAGTCAAACAGTATAGCCTAGTATATAGCATATAGCCTTAGCATATAGCCTAGAGCAATATCCAGAGAAAGTGTTGAAATAGATCTGCATATTCTAGCAAATGATTTTGTCTATGGAAAAGTTTTTTTTCGAAGTTGGATTAATATCAGAGATTATATCAGATTTAATCTGGATTATATAAGAGATTAAAGGTTGAATGTTGAGGGCTCTAAAATTTTACTCTTTCTCTCAAAGCTACTTTTTAAAACAGTAAGAAACTTTAGCGTAAAGAGTGGGGCGTTGAGGAGGGAACAGCCTCTTTCATATACGGAGTAATTTCTGTCCGTTTTAAGTTTTAATATTGCTCCTTACTTTCAGGCAAAAAAACTTTTTCTATTTTTTATTTACCCTACTTTTTTTTAGTTACTAGTTACCCTCCAATTTTTTGATTATTTAAAAAGGCAACTAGAACTTTTATTTTTTTTTTTACTAGCGTTTTTATTAGTAAAAATGTACTTAACTTACGAATTAACTTACGTAACGAAATTCTATATTCGTGTGTTTTTACTACATGTATGAGAGAATTCACCCCTTCGTTAGTACCTCGCTCTTTACACTAAAGCTTAAATTTTGTTCCAATTCCTTAAGAATGACCCCTGAATCACAAAGGCCAAAGAATAAATAGTTGAAATTAATAAAATTACTTTGGCGTAAAGATCCGATATTAGGAGGAGGTAAACCCCTCATACGCGTAATAATTTCTGTTCGTTTTAAGTTTTAATGCTGCTCCTTACTTTCAGTTGAAAAAAATTCACATTTATTTTTCATTGTTCTTTAAAAAATGCCAAAAAATCTTGCACCCCCTTCATGGAAATTTTCTTCCAAATTCCTCCGTGGAAATCTCCCCCCGCATAACCCACTCCCCTCAAACCCTCCCCCAACCAAAAAACCTCCTGAAAGCGTCTGTACACTTCCTAATAATCGTTACTATATGTAAACACTGGTCAAAGTTTGTACCTTGCTACCCCTTGTAAAGACAAAGTTATTAGGTTTTTCGACTGTGCTTAATAATATGGCTATCTCAGAATTTTGATCCCGTGACTTAGGGGAAAAATGAGCGTGGGAGGGGGCCTAGGTGCCTTCCAATCTTTTGGTCGCTGAAAAAGAGTACTAGAACTTTTAATTTCCGTTAGAATGAGCCCTCTTACGACATTCTAGGACCACTGGGTCGATATGATCACACCTGGGAAAAAAAAACAACAAAAAACAAACAAATAAACATGTATTCGTGATCTGTCTTGTGTCAAAAATGGAAAATTCCACTTTTTTATGGCACTCGGTATTAACCAAGTGGCATATAGCAATTGCAAATTCTGTCGGTCTGTCTGTCGGTCCCGAATTTTCCACTTTAGGTATTTCCAGGTAAGTTATAACGATGAAATTTGGCAGGCGTATCAGAGACCAGACCAGATTAAATTAGAAATAGTCGTTTTCCCGATTTGACCATCTGGGGGGGGGGGGAGTGGGGGGCCCGTTAATTAAAATGAAGTATTTTTAACTTGCGAACGGTTGATCAGATCTTAATGAAATTCGATGTTTGGAAGGATATCGTGGCTCAGAGATGTTATTTTAAACCCCGACCGGATCTGGTGAAATTGGGAGGGGGGTTGGGAGGGGGAAACCTAAGATCCTGGAAAAAACTTACAGTGGAGGGATCGGGATGAAACTTGGTGGGAAAAATAAGCACGAGTCCTAGATACATGATTGACATAACCAGAGCTGATCCGCTCACTTTGGAGTAGTTGGAGGGGGGGGGGGTAATTCTGAAAATTAGAAAAAATGAGGTATTTTTAACTTACGAACGAGTGATCGGATCTCAATGAAATTTAATATTTAGAAGGGTATCGTGTCTCAGAGCTCTTCTTTTAAATCCCGACCGGATATGGTGACATTGGGAGGAGTTTGGGGTAGGGGAACCTAAATTCCTGGAAAACGCTTAGATTAAAGGGATTGGGATGAAACTTGGTGGGAAAAATAAGCAGAAATTTTAGATACATGATTTACATAATTGGAGCGGATCCGCTCCATTGGGGGGGGGAGGGTTAATTCTGAAAAATTAGAAAAAATGCCGAAAAAGGAGTGATTGGATCTTCACGAAACTTCAAATTTTGAAGGATCTCGTAACTCAGATCTCTTATTTTAAATCTCAACCGGATCCAGCATAATTGGGGGGGGGGACCGGAAATCTTAGAAAATACTTAAAGCGGAAAGATCAGGATGAAATTGGATGGGAAGAATAAAAAATTGTCTAAGATAAGTGACTGACATAGACGATCAGATCTTTTCTCTTTGGTGGAGATGGGGGGGGGGGAGGGTAATTTGGAAAAATGAGGAATTTGTAACTTACGAAAGGGTGACCAGATCTTAATGAATTTGATATTTCGAAGGATATTGTGCTTTAAAGCTCTAATCCTAAATTCCGACCAGATCCTGTGATATTGGGGGGATTTGGAGGGGGAAACCGGAATTCTTGGAAAACGTGGAAATTCATGGTATTTTTATCTTACGAATAGGTGATCAGATCTTTATGAAATTTGATATTTAGAAGGAATTCATGCCTCAGAGCTCTTATTTCAAATCCCGACCATATCTTTTGACATTGGGGGGATTTGGAAGGGAAAATCTTGGAAAACACATTGAGTGGAGGAATCGGGATGAAGCTTGGTGGATAGAATAAGCAAATATCCTTGATATATGATTGAAGTAACCGTACCGGATTCACTCCCTTTGGGGGAGTTGGGGGGAGGGGTTCAGTGATTTGGCAAATTTGGTGCTTCTCGACGCGCTAGGACGATGAAAATTGGTAGGCGTGTCAGGGAGCTGCACAAATTTACTTGATAAAGTCAATATTATTTTAATCCTGACCGGCATTAAGCCTCCGGTTTTTCCTTTTAAATCAATCTATTGATTCTTAGAATTTTGTTAGAGCTCATACCATATGAACTCCTGGCTCTTCTTGCCTCGTCGCAAGTGCCATATGAGCTCTTAGCTCTTGCTGTTGCTAGGAGCCTGAAACTTCTACTGTAGGGTTTTCTGATATGCTGAATCTGATGGTGTGATTTTTGTTAAGATTCTATGACTTTTAAGGGGTATATCCTCCTATTTTCTAAAATAAGGCTAATTTTCTCAGGCTCGTAACTATTGATGGGTAAATCTAAGCTTAATAAAACGTATATATTCAGAACCAGCATTAAAATCCCATTCTTTTGACGTAAGTGTTGTTATAAAAATTCTGTTTTTTAGAGTTTCAGTTACTGTTGAGCTGGGTCACTCTTTACTACAGCTCGTTACCACGATCTGTTTGGAAATCATAATATGTCATTTACCTGACTTTAAGTTAAATCAGCACCATCTGTTGTAAACTTTAAGCACCACCTGTTGTAAACATCTGTTGTAAATTTAGGAAATCACTTGATAATGATTTTAAAAATTTACAGGATGCCTGGCTATTAAGCAAATCAAATGTTTATTTTCGTTTAGTGGGGTAAACAATGATGTTACAGTGATTTTCATTAAATACCGAAATTAAAGAAACGTAGCTATGGTACTACTTTACGTTAACTAACGTGAAGTTAATTTCCTTTCTTTTCATTCTTTCTTGTGCAAATTAATTATTTCGCTTGAGTTTGACCTTAAAAAAAAACTTATTCTATGACATTGGACGCTAGGGCTAGTTGTAATTTTGTCTCTCTTTGTGAAATAAAAAAAAAATTGATGAATTTTTCAATCAACCATCTCAGTTAAATTTTACAATTTCAATTCAACCAATCAAAGCATTCGATCCAATTTATTGAATTTATTATGAGCTGATATCTCTGCAAGACCAAGCGACGATCAGAACAAACAACTACTGAAAAGGTCATTTTAAACAAATGAAGGATAATTACTACAACTACTAGTAAAACCTCACCGCAGCACCAAGCCACCTGACGCCCAAACAGCTACGCACGCTCCTCCTCCATCCCAATCTATTCAAGGCTTCCCTCTTTACACCCACCCAGGAAGTTCACATTTTCCTCAAATCTTTGTTTATGACATCCTTCCACCACAACTGCGGACGATCTGCTTTCCCGTTAGTTACACTACAGAAAAACAGAATTTACTTAAAAAACTTTTCAGTCATATTTTTCACTTTTTTATAGCCTATATCTGTTCTCATAGTTCCAAATAATTCTGATTTTTACAGATTCACAGATTTTCACGTTTTTAACTTATTTACCCATGTGGAACAAATACACACATATAAAAAAGACAATTGGTTTTATATACAGAAACAGTTGTAAACTAAATAAAATTGCAAAAAATAAAACTATTATTCCCAAAGGGAAATAGGAACGACGACAACTAACCCCCAACGATCAAAGGAGTTGATATCCCATAAAATTCCATGCCAGATATTCTATGCTCGTACATCGCTAAAAAGAAAAGAAATTTATTTAGCTGTAGAGTCCATTCCATTACCTATAATAACTAACGCTGCTCAAAAAGGTACTATCATTTTATGGCTCGCTCGAATGAACCTTCTGGGAATAGTCCAGCACCACGAATTAAGCGCGGAGTGGGAGTTGTGCTGACCTCGAATCAGTGTCGGATTCAATTTTCTTTATTGCGTTCAGCGCTTTTCGCTGCTTGTACTACTTATCTCTGCTTAATCAGATTGTCCTACACCAGTGCTGGGCTCCCCTGGAGTCCCCCCATGAGAGAATTCTCCCTGGAAAATTCCCGCTTTTCCACCCATTAGAGCTTTTTGTTTTCAGTTATATGGTTTTTTGGTTTTTGCAGGGTATTAAGAGTTCACGGGTAAGAAATTTGGGCGTTAAGTAAAATAAAAAGAATACAGTAATTTTAACCCTTAAGTCTTATTTGGGCCAACCCGAAGAAACTTTCTAGTCGACGGACTTTTTTGGCCATATGCGGGAAGTGGCAAAAAAAAATTGTATGTTAAAAAACCTTTAATTTTATAACTTGGTTCTGTTTAATAATACACTTATATAACTCTAAAACTTATTCAGTGGCAATTTCCCGTCATTTCAGAGCATTGATTCTTATGTAATTCCGAGTTCGAAGTTTATTTATTATTATTTTTTTTTAATTTAAGGCTTTTGACGCTAGAATCTACTGAAGAAGTATGAGTATCCAAACTGACTTCTGAAGTGCTCATTAGGAAAAACTTCATTTTGAAGGGCTTCAAGTAACTAAACAATCAGCAAGATAGGGAATTATTTAAAAATAGTTGAGTTTTCATATTTCTTCACGCTGGGCAGGACTTTTACGGATCTTGGTTCGTGTCAGGAATGTTAAAATGCCCCGTTAAGAAAGGCAATAAGATTAGCTTCAGTGAAAACACGCTTGAGAAAAAAAACACATCAAAAAACACAAGAAAACACATCAAAAAACACAAAAAACACATCAAAAAACACAAAAAAAAACACATCAAAAAACAACACACTTGAGAAAAAAACACATCAGGGTTGCTAGCCCGTTTTTAAAAACCTTGAAAAGTAACTCAGTACATGAACTTTACCGTCCGTGTTATGCTACGTTCATTAGAGGATTTTAATGTCAAAATTGGTAGAGATGGGGATACAGAGTATCCCCAAATATTGTGTTAGAAGATAAAGCCGTAACTCTTATAGACTAATGACATTTTTTAGCTATAAGAATCTAGCTATAAGCAATATTATGTTTAGTAATAAAATAGCCCACAATTTAACATGTTATTCAAATGATTACAAGACAGCTAACCTTATTGATTATTTTATTATAAATACAAGAGTGGCAGGCAAGATAAATATTACATTCTACGGAGTATAGGAATGATGTTACTGGTATTATACGAATTGCTTAGGACACCCCCCTGACTGACCATGTCTCAAACAGTAATCTGATCAAAATAAAGCTCTATTCGGCTTTCTAAGGCTAGAATGAGAGAAAGGCCAATTTTAAATTGGCCAATTGAGATGACTATGATGCGTTTTATAGATAAAGGATGACAGATTTTTTGCATAAAATAGATCACTGTGAAGATTAAAGCATGAAATAAAAATGAGTCTGTGAAAAACCAGGTTAAGAGTTTGAATGGAAGAGCTTTTTTTCGTTTTGTTCAGACTTATTATGTACTAGTCTGATTCGAGTTCTTGTGAAGCAAACATTAGGCAGAGAGCATCCCTATTATTTAGTAAGTTGCATTTATATCGATTTCTGGATTAAACTTTATAACAGGGGAGACATAATATACGAAAAAAATAACAGTGTCTTCTCCATTAAATTTTCTGGTACTTGTATGTTATAACGCCTTTGTTAAGTTCTTTATCTAAGTAGGATCTGCATCTCTTACTAATATTAATGAAATTTCACAAAATAGGACGGAAATATATAGAAACAAATTTGGACTATATATTTGCACATTAGGTAGGGGGATGAATTATAGAGGGTGTACACGCAAAGTTTGTTAGGTACAATTATTCTGCATATTATGAAGTAAGAATTGTTTCCTAAACTCACAGAGCACAAATAATTTATCCCACCCCACCCTAATGTGCAAATATATAGCCCACATTATATATTTCCCATCTATTCTGTCACTTGTCTTTGTTTTTCTACGCTAAGCTGAAAGAAACTGACGAAGAAACCGGTTTTACAGTGGGTCAATGGATGAAAAACTGGTAAATACGAAGAAAGTGAACATACAACTAGATGTAATTTCTTGTGCTCTTTCTGAATGTAATCGCTTTTCTTGCAAATTCAGTTTTAAGCCCTTTTAGGACCCTTGAAAATAACAATATCATTCTATATTTTTTTAGTATAAAAATGGGTTATAACAATTGTTTGAAGCATACTATTAATTGTAAATTTATGGATTGTGAATTGTAACACTGATTTCTCAATATTAAGTTGGATAACAAACAAAAAAAAACCTACCATTTTTTCTTCTTATTTTGTTACATCGCTTATCAACTGCCGTTTCACCAATGTGACGACAGACAAAAAATGGCGGATAGAAAAATGATTTTTTTTTTAATTTTGTATTGAACTTAATAATAATAAATCAATGCTCGTGGATTATTTAACTTTAAAAATGGATTTATTTTCAAAAAATAAGTTTAGAACCAACGTTTTAAGCATTTTCTATACCCAAAAACTAGAAATTTTGGGTCGTTTTTAAGGGCCCAAAAAGGGCTTAAATTTGAGTTTGCGAGAGAAGCAATTATTATATTTTTAAATAATATAAAAGAAACGTGAAGTGGTATGTTCATTTAATTCGTAAGTCATTTATCCTGTATTTTTTTTTTCGTTGGGGAAGGGCAGGGTTTTTTTCATGGGTGTACAAAAAAACAGTTTAAAATGCACTTTAAAAGGGGTGCCTTGAAATACGCCCTTTTTTTCTCAAAAGAATCCTTTATTTAGAACAAATAAAGACTTGACAACAAATAAATAAAACAGGACAAGTAATATGAACTTATCCTGTAATATGGAAATTGAAATATTTACCAAAGAACTGAACATAGGCGCTATAACATAAAAGTACCAATTTATTTGCAAATATATTTGTTACAGCTGGTAAAGCACTTGCTATTACAAACCGTCTGTATTTGGCAAATTTACTATTTATTTCAGCATTGCACTTGCAAAATTTTAGCACCAAGAGCAAAGAATTGGGGGATTTTGGTGCAACCCCTGCATGGAGGCTTATTTAGTTTGATTTAACTTATTGCGGTTTAGTTTGGTCTGCTACGTAACTTGCGCCAAAGAGGCCACAACCTGGGATCATAATTTTTTCACCGTCCCACCTTCTACCACTTTTCCACAAACAGACTTTAGGGTGTTTATCATACAAGTACCCATTTTACTATTGAAGTTATTGAAAACATTTATTACCAATCCTGGATCAGCTACAAGCAGTAATTTTTCTCCACCAGCCAGTTTCTTTTCTTTTAGAAACACATTTTAAACTTTTAGTTACTAAGGACTTTTTTTTAGCCATTTAAGGGCTTACAATAAAATTACCCCCATAATCGATTATTGAAGAACACAGAAAAGGTATCAAGTGATGTTTGCCGGTTTTGTACAGAACCAGAACTAATGAGCTTCTAGGTAAAAATAAAAAGGTGACGAATAAGGCAATTGATCCTTAAAGTCCAAACCGGTGATACTGATCTCTATTACAAGGCCCCTCGGCCCTTAAGTTCAATGGGGGATGAGGCCTGCAATTCTGTGTTTTCCCACATTCCTCACGCTTAACTTCCCCGGATTTCTCCAGGTGCTCATTTAGAGCTGGAATAAGCTACTAACTTGCTTTTGAATGGCTTTACCCTGTGAAACCAGCAAATGCTATTGTAGGTCTAGGTATAGATATAAAAGAGCATCACCCAGGGTACAAAAACTTGACTATACTGAAGATACTACAGATGTTTTCACAAAATTTTTTGACAATAAATCAATCGCTCAATTTGCTGGCAAAGAAGAAAAAACAAACTTGTCGTCAAAATTTCATATGAAAATAACAAAAATATCACGAAAAGGGATTTTAATTCGAGTAATGTCCACTAAATTCCCGTCGGTATGATTGATAACTAAAATTTGAATGACCTAAATTACTAAATTAGATACAATTTAGTCATCATAAATTGTAAATTTTAAGCAAAAATTTACTACAATCGTAAAAGATAAGCCTGCCACTTTACCCTAACCCAAATCTATCAAAACTGTTTTATGTGAATTTGATTGATTTTAAAAAACCACAAAGGGCAAGCAGTATTTATATGTGAAGCCTTAAGGCAAGCAAGTCTTTCTCATCGTAAACATTGTAAACAGTTAGAAGATATCATTAGAAGGGTTCTAATGTTCCATGGAGTTTGTTAGGGCAACATGTTTTGCTTTGTATCCGGGGATCAAGTTAAAAATTTTATGAACCTTTTGAAGAGAGAGGGTAAGAGAATTTTGTGTATGGACGTCCTATCATCATCCATAAAAAGTCGTGCTAAAACATTTTGCTTATGATAAACAAAAGAAAAACACCAAACAATCATGAAGTTTTCGTTTGTCCATAAAAACAGAGAAAAGAGACGTATCCCCCTCACATACACTGAGAGATTCAGGGGGTGAGATGACCCCCCCCCCCAAAAAAAAAAAATCTGGTGCCCTCTTTCCCTTTTTTCACTCTTGTTTTTCGTATAAATTTGTCAATTCGATCAATTACCGGCACCTTTGTCAGATTGCCCCCTCCTCCAAGATTTTCCTCATTGGTCCCCTTGTCACATTGAGCCTCTCCCAAGATTTTGCTTTAGATCCGCCCCTGCCTACACAGTGGACTCTAATTCCACAACGAAGGGAAATGGGGCTGAAAGATTCTGTCCTTCACAATCGACCGTCCTTTGAAGTATTAAATAAAAAAACAAGTTTTTTCAACTGAAAGCAAGGAGCAAAATTAAAACCTAAAACGAACAGAAATTTTTACATATATGACGGGGTTCGTCCCTCGTAAATATCTTGCTGTTTACGCTATACTTCGAAATTTGTTCCAATTATTTAAGAATGACCCTTGAAATCACAATGGGTTTAATTAGAGTAAATAGCTCTTTTGAAAGTACCAAAAACTTCCTGAAACCTCTACAGTAGAGTTTTCTGATACGCTGAATCTAATGGTGTGATTTTTATTAGGTTTCTAACACTTTTAGGGGGTGTTTCCCCCTTTTTGAAAATAAGGAAGATATTCTCAGGCTCTTAACTTTTGATGGGTATGACTAAACTTGATGAGACTTATATATTTAAAATCAGCATTAAAATCTAATTCTTTTGATGCATCTACTGGTATCAATTGCATTTTTTATTGTTTTGGTTACTATTGAGCCAAGTCACTCCTTAAAGTTCGTTACCACGAACTGTTTGATAAAAAGGATCTTGTCTCAATGAACCAACAGGAAGAATTATATAGTGGCTAAGAACATTTCAATTTATTAAGCTTAATCGTACCACAAAAAAGCTAATAGCAAACGTAAATCTAGACAGTTTGACTAAAAAATGAAATATCCTGCAAAAAAATATAATCTTAACAAAAACCACACCGTTAACGTCTGCATGTCCAAGAGATCACCCAGCGGATTTTCCGTCTCCTAAGTACAGAAATACACAATTTTATATTTTTATGGCATGATTTTATTTTATTTATATTTTATTGATTTTTGTTGTTGTTTTTTTACTAAGTGTTAGTTGCATCAAACCACCCTTCAAATATTTTCTTAAGTAGTTTCATTCAAGTGAAAATAGTAAGTTCTGGTGTCACAAGTAAGAATCAAAAATAATTAGAGAGTGGCCCCTCTTATGCGTGTTATTTTTCACCCCACGTCCTTGTAAGAAAAAATAAAGATGCGTCAAAATGTTCAGATACCTTGATTTTCGTTAAAATGGTGAAGATTTACGCATCAAAACAATCTTTATGTGCATTACAACCAACAGAAAAATTATATAAAATTTTGTTTTTCTAGTAAGAATAGACCGATGATGGAGCCAGGGGGCGAACAAAATCTTCATTTTGGTGTCCTTGGTACCTTAAAAATTGTATATTCTCAGAGCCATTCCAAGGGCTGGTGGCACCCGGGGAAAAATTAATTAGGACGTCCCTGCCGACTCAAATATAAGCAAAAAATGCCGAACCGTGTGACAAATTTGACCGAAGTGGGCAGCCCTCCAACTGTGGCTCCCCAACCACAGAGACCAGGGCAGCTTGCCTCATCCTCTCTTTAACCGGCTCTGTGGACCCTATAGATCTACTTTATTTAGTTTCGTATGATAACTGAATACTTAACTCACTAAAAGTAAAGCTACTCGGAGTTTACTTTTTCGTATTTTCTCGGAGTAATTTAGAAACTTCATTAGCTGATTTAATTATCGTAGGCCCGTACCAGGAATGTTGAAGCATCTCTTTCAGAGGTGATAAGATCAGCTTCACCGAAGACAGAGCTATTCTCCTCATATATCTTAGAAATCGTTCAAATAGCCCAATTATAACCGACGGGAAAGATGTAATGCCAGAAGTTAAAATAGTTCTTAATCACATGAAAGTTTTTTATAACTTGGCAACTTAATAGTTGTCAGGAATTGACAACTACAGGAATTTTACCGGTCATGAAAATTTCACTAATTTTGCCTTATTTTTAAATTGAAAAAAAAAAACAAGAAAAGCCAAACGCTTGATGGCGTTGGTGTTTTTCTTTCTCCACCGCCAGTTTTAACGCTTGCAAGTTGATACCACCTTTGACCTATACCACTATGAAAGTGAAAGTTAAATTCCATACATTTTTCGGTTGAAATGAGGGAAAAGCTGAATTTTCGGCTATTTGCCATAACCGTGCTTTGAAGAAATTTTACCTTTTTTATTACTATTATAAAATTTTCCTGGACCACACCTTTAATGGGGTGCTCAGTAGGTTGCTAGTCCTTTGTGATTTAAACGTCTGTTGAATCTTTACTTGAAGGAATCAACAGATGGCATCGAAGGAATAAATCTCTAGGAGATAGTTTCAGTTAAATAGGTAGTGCAGAACAGATAAGGCTATTTCAAAGCTGAGGAAACTCTATCCTAAGTGTTTTCTCCTTCGGGTAATGTGAGTGAGCTGATCATTGATAGCTTTAGAATGGTGAAAGTTTAAGAAAAATATGCCCTATAGATCCAATCTGTTTATAGTTTCGGAAGTTAACTTAGTTTAGAAAGTTAGTTTTTCAAGTAGTTTCTCGAAGTTTACTCTTAGTATTTTAGAAAGTTTAAAGAAATTTAGAAAGTTTACAAATAAAATTATTCCAGGCCCATGCCAGGGATATCGAAAGGTGCCATGATGCGATGTTTAGAGGTGATAAGATAAACTTCACTGAAGATAGAGCAGTTTCTTCATGTAGCTCTTAGAAACCGTTCGAACAGCCCAATTCATATCGACGGGAAAGATGTTATGCCAGATGTCAACGGAGTTTTAAATCACATGAAGGAGTTTTTAAACCAAGCTATTCATGGCCAATGGGTTGGCTACACATCAAAACGAATAACTGATGTTGTTAATGTCGGAATTGGAGGATCAGACCTGGTAAGTGGTGTTTACAGATATTAGTTATATGACTTGAGGTGGAGTCGGGAACTTTTGGTTATTGATTTATCGAACCTGCAGATACTATTTACTACTCACTGTAGCACCAAGACGTTTGAGGCCAACAGCTACGCACACTCCTCCTATATCCTAATAAATCGGAATTTTGACCCTTTTCACCCTTCAAGGTCAAGCCTCGACTTGCCATCAAATTCTTATTTCTTTATATTCTTTCTTAGCCTACAAAAAAAAACAATTCTTTTTTAAATCAATATTGCGAAACCCAATTTCAGACCTTTTGTACCGTAAAGTCATATTCTTGACTGGAACTGGAATACATCTATGTTCAGGTTTCTGTATGTAGACTTAGTGGAATTATTGTGTCTTGGTAAGGCAGGTTCTTTAGTCAAGTCTCATAAGGGATAACAGCGAGATGTGGGGACCGCCAAACAGGATCACAAAATGTATTATATATTTTTACAATTTGTATTAATGTTTTTATGGTTATACCATCTAACATCTCTTGAAGTATGTTGCATTATCAATAACAATTCATATTGACTGCTCCTTTATCCGAGGGGTGGAGCTCGATTCCTGGTGTGGCAGTCTATTTGGTTTGGGACGGGGGTCAGTAGTGTGACAGTAAGCTCGGTCGGAGTATGGCTGGCCCAGCCCTCCACTTCACTTCTTGGCTGAAAGGCCTTGAAACGTAGATCAGTACTGCGAGTTTGGACTTTGAAGGTCATGGGCCGTATCCTTTACTCTTTTTTATATTGAGTGCTGTTTTTTATATCGATGCTATTGAATGTGTATATTTATTTCAAAAACTAATTCTGATAAAAATATGCTTCATATCAAATGACGATATGTTTGTCACGATCAACAAAAATAAAGCATTTAAGAACATATTTCTGGACTATCGTTTCCATATATTTTTTTGCATTGTTACGTGTTTTATCCAGCATTCACATAATCCTTCTCCTGCCCTTAAGCATGCTAGAGTGAGGTCGAAGGTGTGCATAGAATATGCGAACAAGAGCAAGCACAAGTTTGGCTTGACGCAGTATCAATACAACACAGCACGTGTCCTAGACAGTAAAGAAAATCTGTTTTTATGGCACTTGGTATTTACCAAGTGACATATAGCGATTGCAATTTCTGTCGGTCTGATGGTCCCGGTTTTGTTAGTTTGGGCACTTCCAGATAAGCTAGGACGATGAAATTTGGCAGGCGTATCAGGGACCAGACCAGATTAAATTAGGTATATTATAGATTTCCACGATTTGACCATAAGGGGGGGGGAGAGGGGTGACGTAAGCACAAGTTCGCCTTGAGTTATCGCAGTATCAATACAACACAGCATAAGTACTAGACAGTAAAGACAATTTGTTATAGAAATGGGACTCATCCATGGGCACCCATAAAGGGGAACAGGGACGAACCATCCCCCCCTGCCTGAATGTTGCTGCCTTATATGCTCGTTTTGAGATTTCTATTATATAGCATTGGAAGTGACAATTAGACCAGGTAAGTCCCCTCCTAAAATTCAGCTTATTGGTGCTCATAGACTCATCCCAGCACACAAAGGGACACATCTCAGCGCTCAATGGTACATGAATATTAATTAATTCCGCTATTGCACATGCGAAGATGGAGTCATGAAGAGATTTCCCAGAAATTTTTAATGTAGAATATAGAAATTTCCTTTCTGTATAGTACATATACTGTGTAGTAAAGTACCGTTAAAAGCTACGCTGAAGTCTTTACGCTTAATAAATTAAATAAGCAAATAATTTTATATATATTTTTCACATTTTAGTTTTGCTTTACACCTATTGATCTGAACATAAGACTTGCCAAACACCGCAATGAATACGCTACTGTGAAGTGTTTCTCCAGGCTGATTCTCTGCTCTCTAACCTGCCCTATTTTGTAGTCAAGAAGAGTAAAGAAAAATGTATCTACTTTAGTGATTTAAATTTAAATCTAAAAAAAAACTACCTTTAATTTGATAAGGGGCCTTAGGGGTCCTAATTCACGAAAGTGTAAAGGGAGAGCTAAGATTTTTTTTTTGAATCTTCTAATAGTCAAAATTGAATATAGAACAAAATGGCACAAAGACGCTGTGGGACGCCCCCCCCCACCCCTTATCGATTTATGCCACTGAACCAACCAATGGATTTGGTTTAGCTCAACGAGGGTGCTGCATATTCAGTTTAATCACAAGTGTCACTTAATATCTTTTGAATTTGTACAGATCCTGGTATCGATGATGACAGAATATACGTGTGTTGCTGAGAAAATCTATTGTTAACCAAAACAGATCTTTTTTTATAAGTAGTTTTAACGATGCAAGCAATTAACGTTAAAGTAATTAAACAGTATAAAATCATTATCTAATTTATTTGTATCTTAGTATTGGAGTTTAAGATGAATGCAATAGTGTATGTAATAATAGCTAAGGAGTCTTTCCACTATGCCTTAAACAATTAAGTTTAAAAAATATGTTTTTTTATGCAACGGTTTAAATATATTAGGTGCCATATGTATTTGCTGGAGATAAAGATATTCAGATTTCAAGTTCAGGAAAGAGTAGTCCAAAAAAATATTCTTGCACACCTGCTTGGAAAAAATTAAAAGTCAGTCTAAAGAAAGTGTTATTGAATAATTTGAACGCTTTGGAACTAATAGTTTTGATGTAAAAGCTTCCGAACACAGGATGCATATTATTTATGGTGTATATATGTTACCATGAATTTCCGAAATCTGGGTAATGTCGACATTCACTGGTGAATGTCCGAAATTCCTTTTTCTCTGCTTCGATTCAATTAGCTCTGTGAATCAGCTTTTTCAGTCTTATGCAAGCTATGATGGTAAAAGTTAAAGTAAGATTATACTAGTTTATGTTGGTTTAGGTTAAATTTGGTTATAAATATTGGAAATAAGTTAAAAATATGTTAGCCTAACCAAACCTAATCTAACCTAATCTGTCATCATCAAACCTTGTATTAAGCTAAAAAAAAAAGTTGCCTGGCAACTCTGACTAAATCCAAGGAGCCAAAAAAATATTTCGGACATTCACAGGTGAATGTCGACATTCATCAATTTCGGGACATTCACATAACGTATACATTGAACAAACAGTTCTTTTAAAAATCAGCCTTCAAAATCATACGAAAAAATTGAATGAATGAGGGGTTGGCAACATCTCCAGAGCTTTTACGAACAAGGTAAAAAGTAGAAAGTAGTTCTGAAATGGAATTAGTAGTACGACAGGGTCGAAGTATCGTGAGTGGCCCAAGTGATGGATATGTAACATCATGGTAACAAACGTGAAAATTGTGTACCTAACTGCAGCTGTAATAATTAAAAGGATGACATATGCGGTTTTTGGTCGAAAATTAGTTAAGTATATGTTGTGGGTAAACTCATCAGGAGGAATTGAATAGTGGAGTCAGAATTTCCCTATCTTGTGCAGTTATGAAGACAGAAATATACATGCGCCAATTTTGACAAAAGAGAAGGAATAACGTAGGGACCTGAAATAGGTTTCCTTTTTTTTGTCAAGGAACAAGAAGACACGCCATAAATGGATTAATTTTCAATTTGCTTAGAATACTTTTTTCCTTTTTTGGCACGAAAAATGGAGATATACGTCATAAAATGAAGTTGTTTGGAATTCGCTCGGAATACTTGAATTTAATGTATATCTATGAAAAGACCATAAAACGTTGGTTTAGAAAATCCATTTATCTTTATCTCCCTTTATCTCCATTAGTCCATTCATCACTCTTAGTCTCTTTATACCCCTTTATCTCCATTAGTCCTCTCATCTCCCTTAGTCTGTTTGTATCCCTTTATCTCCATTAGTCTCGTCCTTCAGAGGGATTACTGTCGACAAAATTTTTCTGTTCTTTGACTCTCCTAAAAATTCATCATAGCATATCATCATAGCATATCAATTCATCATAATCATAGCATATGTCGTCCTTTTAAATATCACTGCCGATTGGGGTGAAGGGTCAAACTTTCGGGTTAGTTGATCAAGTTACCTTTTAGCTAGCTTGAATTGAATATCAAGAATTTCTTCAATAACAGAAAAGATTATATTCAAGTACATTTAAGACGCCCAGAAACTTAATAATAATAGCAATAATAATTGATTGTAAATCCACTTATAGAGAAAATAATAAAAAAAACTTTGGACCGAAGGAAAAAATTAAACACATGAACAAGGTCATTAAAAGACACAGCTATTTAAATCTAAGAGGAATTTCGACGGCACGTCCAAAAACAAGATTTGGTCCTTTTCAATCGACCCTTTTTCTAAATCAGGGATAAACAAAACTGGATATATGTGTAAAGACGATTGGTCCTATTCAATCGAGCCTTTTTCTAAATCATGGAAAAAAAACAAAAACAGAATATATATGTAAAGACGATTTGGTCCTTTTCAATCGACCCTTTTTCTAAATCAGGGACAAACAAAACAGGATATATGTGTAAAGACGATTTGGTCCTATTCAATCGAGCCTTTTTCTAAATCAGGGACAAACAAAACAGAATATATGTGTAAAGATGATTTGGTCCTTTTCAATCGACCCGTTGATTTTTGAATTAAAATGGAATAGTTATGGGCATCAAATCATGGTTAATTGTAGAAAAAGCTAAGACAGATAGTTCATTGAATGAGAAAAAAAGTCTTGCATAAAATTCCCCCCCCCCTTTACTAGGATTGTACAAAAAGGAGGTTAGTTCATTTGTTAATAGATACATCAGCAAGACCAGGTACTTGCTGAAGCAGCCAACCTCCGACAACTACAGTGACATGATCTGACACTGGCACGTGGTGAATTGAGCCCATTTTCGCTTCTTTCCATATTGCTTTCGCTAGTACAGTTTTTTATTCAACGATATTGCCTTCGAAAGTGCAAATTTTACCTAT
The DNA here is from genome assembly GCF_032884065.1 of Artemia franciscana. Classification (NCBI taxonomy): domain Eukaryota; kingdom Metazoa; phylum Arthropoda; class Branchiopoda; order Anostraca; family Artemiidae; genus Artemia; species Artemia franciscana. The sequence continues at coordinate 527,863 of NW_027062709.1, forward strand.
AGTAGCTATATTTTTATACTGTGATCATTGCCAAGTGGTTATTTTCTTTATGTTTAGTAATTCAAATCGTTGTAAGAAATGTCTGTGATACAAGAAAGTAAAAGTTTGATACTTAAGCGAGTTACTTTGTCCATAGGCCTACTTATTAGCCATTAGCAGCTGGCTCAGGAGTCAGGCCTCCCTTCCCCTTTTCCGTTATTTCCTCCTGTTTTGTTTGGTTTTCATGGTTCTCGTTTTTCCCCATCATTTTAGGTGTCAGTTTCGTGATCAGCAGATAGGAAAACCCCAAAAAACACCTTTCAAACTGATTTCCTCCCCTGACTTCAATTGTCCCTTTTCTTCCCCTCTTTTCCCCCATTATGATGGGGCTCATGTTCTTTATTTCATTTTAGATGTCAGTTTCGGGATTAGCAGATAGAAAAACCCCAGAAAACATATTTAAAAGTGCTTTCTAACCCTACCCTGTATTTTTACATATTTCCCCTCTTTTTTCCCCCGTTTTCCATAGTACTTTTATTCTATACTGAATTTTAAATGTCATTTTCGTGATCAGCGTATGGGAAAGCCCCAGAAAACTCACTTTGAACTACTTTCTGGGCATGTTCGGCAGTTTTCCCAATTTCCCCCTTTTCCTCTGTTTTTCGGGTACTCGCCCCACTTGGATTTATGGGGACTTTTAGTATGTTGTACAGAATTTTTTTTTGATTATTTTGGTACGATTTTCGTTTATATTGTAATTTTATCCGGGTTCGACCCTTTTTTTAGCTAAAAGTCCTGGAATATGTGTGAACAACAAGGCAATGAAAATTGCCAATTCCTACGATTGACGAAATTGCCTATCACAGCAACTTCTTGTGTGTGAACCTAAGGTTAAAAAAATGAAAGCAGGTCAAACAAAACTTAAACAAACGCGTTTTCCTTGTTTTAAATTATCGTTTCGTTAACTTTTTGAACTGTTTGAGACATTTAAGATCCCCTGTTAATTTTTTTACGTCTCTTCGGAAGTTCACTGTAGTGCAGAGAACATTTGTTAGTGGGCCTTTGTCATAGACTGTCAGCCGACACTAAGAATCTCAACATGATTTTAGGATAAAGAATCCCCTTAACGTGGTACTTAAGAAAACCAAATGTCTTTGGTAGATTGCCATAATAGGGAAATTTAGTAAAAAGTATTTAGAACGACTCAAATCTTCCCATTTTTTTTTTAGATTCTTGTGATTCAATTTAGGATCCATATTTCGGAGGAAGAATGCTTCAATGCATATTTCATTTATATTTATTTATTTTATTTTGAAAAACAATGCTTCGATGCATAAAATTTCTATTTTTTTTCTTTTTTAGGGTCCCTTAATGGTAACAGAAGCACTTAAAGCATATGCTGTTGGTCCCCAGGTCCATTTTGTATCAAATATTGACGGCACTCATTTAGCAACGACCCTGGCTAAAGTTAATCCGGAAACTACTCTGTTTATCATTGCATCTAAAACCTTCACCACTCAAGAAACTACCACCAATGCCAATTCCGCAAAAGCTTGGTTTCTGGAAAAGGCGAAGGACGTAAGTTGTCTATATTTTGATTTGCAAATGTTGTTATATAAATGTTTTACTAATGTGGTGTCTAGAGAAATATTTTACTGACGCATGCACCCCATTTTTTATATTATTTTTTTTGGTGCGGGTCAATAGAAAAAATTAATTTGTTCTTCTGAGTAAGGAGTCCCTAGAAATTTAGGATTTTTTGTGTGGGGCGCGAGCGGCTGGGGCTCAAATCATCTCTCCGAGTACATTCCTGTTGATTTGTACTTATATTTGGTAATTAAGTGATAATTAATTTGCTATGAAGTAGCAGATACTGGTCTAGTGAACATTCGTCTGAGACTAGTATTACAGAAAATAGGAAACTACCGGGTATAATTTGAATTAAAAGGGAACAGTTGTGGGCATCAAGTCATGGGTAATTGTAGAAAAAGCCAAGACATAGTCAAATTGAGTGAGAGGCAATTCTGGCGTCAACTCCCTCTTATTAGGATTGTATGAAAATGATATTAGTTCATTTGTTAATAGATATGTCTTATCTATTATCCGTCCATGCGTCATTCCTAGGGCTTGACCTGACTTTCCTTCAAATCTTGTTTTTGTAAAGGGATGTCAAATTGAACAAGGGATTTGCAAGTAGTTTTACCGGTTTCATTAAAACATTCTTGATTGGAAAAAAAATCATGGTCTGTATTTGGATTTATCTGTTTTGGTTCGTCGATTGGTTTAAGACAGGTTGGTCCAAATAATTGGTCAAATAAGTCAGGATTGGTTCATATAATTGTTTTAGAATTCGACTAAAAAAAATTGAAAAAAAATTTCCGGAACTTTTTTTTCAATATAATAGTGATTGAAGATAACCTTAATCAGAAGCTTCAAAAGTCAAACTGAAAAATATAAAAGCTAGTCAAATTGATAGTCAAATTTGACTAATTAATTAGTCAAACTATTGGTTTGACTAGTCAATTTGACTAATTAGTCAAACTAATTTATAAAAGTCACTCTTTTACATTATAGCATTTTTTTATTTGTCTAAGTTTTTATTAGTTGTTTAATTACAGTTTTTATGGCTTCATAGCCTCTCCATACCCCCTTATTAAAGTCCCTACCAAACACAATGCTTGAAATTTATGATTTTAGAAGAAAAATCTTCTTCATTTTTGTCAATTCCAATGGCCAAAAACTAATATATTTTTATAGCTTGAATAACTTACAGACAAAGGTATGGGTAGTAGCGCCATTATTTTTTTGGCAGGGGAGGGGAAGTGGTTAGAGTAAAAGTTTGCTTGCTAGATATTTTCTCCACTCAAAATGTCTAAGAATACTTTTCTTGGTTCTGTATTTTCATTGAAAAACCTGAAAACAATACAGCAAAAAAAAAACTTTTGCAGCTTAAATTTTATTTCTCGTCGAATCTTAAATGATATTAAATAAAAAAACAGGGTTTTTTTTAACTGAAAGTAAGGAGCGACATTTAAACTTAAAAAGAGCAGAAATTACTCTGTACATGAAAGGGGCTTCCCCCCCCCAACGCCTCGCTCTTTATGCTAAAGTTTTTTACTGTTTTAAAAAGTAGACTAGTGAGAAAGAGTCAAACTTTAGCGTAAAGAGCGAGACGTTGAGGAGGGAAAAGCTCCTTTCATATACAGAGTAATTTCTGTTTGTTTTAAGTTTAAATGTCGCTCCTTACTTTCAGTTAAAAAAACTTGTTTTTTTTTACTAATAAAAAATAACCTTATCTGATAACCTTAATCAGAAGTGGGAGCTTACAAAGTATGCGTTGTCAAAAAACTGAATTCACATTTTTACATTATAGCATTTTTTATTTGTCTAATTATTATGCATGAATTATCCAGTTTTTTATTATTAAAATATTTTTTTTGCATTTAATGATACCATGATCACTATCAAATTTCTGTCAAAGGTATTAAGAACACGAAAATAAACATCAGCCCCTAGATTCATCTGAGTTCTATTTATGCCCGAAAAGCTCCTTTCTAAGATTTTTCTTTTGCTTGTTTTAAATTATGAAGCTTTTAGAGCTGTATAACGTTTTTGTCAGTGTTGCTACGTTGAACCATGTTTTTGATTGAATTCCGAAACTGGTGAATAGCCAATTTTTTTTAAAAACATATATATGCGAAGCGTTCAAACACACAACGAACTTTTTCGCGAAGCCAGATGTATAGAATACAATCCAAACTTACAAGACATTTATTTGTTTGGTCAGTGGATTTTACCAATGAATACCACATAGCGCTCAATTCGTGTGAAGAGGTTACTCCAGATTGGTTCTTTCTTTAATTCTAAATAAAGCTAAGAGAACGGCTGTTTCTGCTGGTTTCAATTGTGAAAAATTATTTAATGTTAAACTTATCCTTGATAAGTTTTGAATACTTAGTTTGTTCCTGAACCCCAAAGGATAGATTTTATCCACCAATTACGAAGCGAAAAAAATAAGCGAAATAATAAGCGAAAGTAGTTATTTCAATCCACCACACTTTTTGTCCATAAAAATTCAAAAACTCCCATAATATATATATATATATATATATATATATATATATATATATATATATATATATATATATATATATATATATATATGAAATATAACCGGTTTTTCAAGATATTGACTATTTCTAAGATTCTTATATCTGTTGTTTCCCCTTTTTCATTTAAATCTCCCTTTCACCAGCTTTGCTTTTCAATGTTTTGCTTTTCAACCTTTTCAACCTATCCATGAAATGTTGTAATAAATTTAAAGCTTAATAAATTTTCTGATCTTGCGTAAAAGGCATAGGGTTGTCTTTTTTGTGACAAGGCATGTTTCAGCAGCCAAAAAGTGCCGGTTGGGAAAAACCAATGAAAAGTGAAGCTGGGCTATGAGACGTATTATTAAAAATTATACTGGCTGATGACGAGTAAACATAACCAATGAAAAAATGTTCTACCAATGAATAACCAATGAATAAATGAATTAACCAATGAATATAACCAATGAACCAAGTAAAAATAAGACCAATGGAATGTGGAGCTAGGCTATAAGACGTATTCTTAAAAATTATACTGGCTGGTGACGAGTAAATATACAAGCTATTCAAGGATTAACCACACTTCCATTGTTATGACTAATTTTTATATGTAAATAGTGTTAATAGTTTCAGAACCAACAGCATCTTTACAAATGTCACCTTTCTTGTTCTAAAATATAAAAAAGGGAAGTGTACTACCAAAGAGTACTCAACACTTTCTAATAAATTTAGTAGACGTTTCAAAGCACCCAACGTTTCTTTTCGCAATTGATGGACACAACGTAATAAATATAATGATATAATAAAGTTTTTGCCTTCAATATTCAACCTTTAATCTCTGATATATTATCCAGCTATGAAAAAAAAAATCTTTCCATAGACAAAATAATTGCTAGAATATGCAGATAATTCTGAAGTAACTTTTTCATACACAGATTCCAAGAAAGCAGCAGTAGAAATACTAATATTAATAATAAAAGTGCAAATATTTTGGCTTCACAACTTGAAACCTTAACAATGGGAGAACAAATACTATGCAAAAAGACAAAACAAAATCCAAATAAAATATACTTTTAAGTGTGAGTTTGCTCATTGATACGCCTGTTTTATATTTTCTAATTATTTTACTTTGTTCGTTATTATGCAGGTTTTGTCTAAATATGAGATTCATTTAATTGTTTTTTCTTAAGGAATTGTTAGTTAGGTTAGGATTTATGTGCTCTCTTTGGTCCCTCATGTTTTATCTAAGCTAGGCTTTTTAACCCCTCGATAAAGGCTTCCAGATCTGAAGACAAAATATTTGGACCTTTATCGTGTTTTTTTTTTGCATCAAGTAGTCTTTTATTTTTCACTACTTTGAAAATTTCTAAATTGATTATTTTAAACATATGCAATCAATCTTGCCTCTTTAGCTACATTAATTGTTTCATCAAACTTTAATGAATTTTAGGCTCCATATTCCCTTTTTACTTCAATAAGAAACGCAATAAAACGAGACCTTTACCAAAAACTGATTTTTCTTAACCGAAATTTTACTCTTTTTATGACGGATGAAATACTACTTAGAACTTTTAAAATTACTTTTATTATTTTGTTATGTTACTTATTTTCTCCTCCTAATCATATTTTATTGCGTTTTCAGTAAAGAGCTTGTTTTTTAGACCTCTACAAATATTATGATTCACATTAGGTATTGGTGAGTTATTGTGATAAGTTGTCGTGATTTTCATTAGGCATTGTGATATATTCAGCTCATTGTCATGTTTCTTCATGCTTTCTGTGAGTTTCTTCTGATTGTGATTTCAAAATGTGACTTATTTTATTTGGCAAATTAATTAAATTTTTTAACTTATTTAAGTTTTTATTTTGTGTTCTCTCTTTGTTTCTCAGGTTTTGTTCAAGCTAGGCTTTCTAACCCCTCAATAAAGGATTCCAGATCTGAAGCCAAATACATTTGGACTTTGTTTTTTTATTTTTTGCATCACTTTTATTGTCTTCTATTTTATTTCTCACTATTTCAATGTTATATCATTGGTTACATTAGTTGTTTCATACAATTTTTATCTATTTCAGGTTTCATATTCGCTCTTTACTTTAATCAAAAACACAAAAAATATTAAACCTTTACCAAAAATATCTTACTTAGCTAAAATTATATACCAAAATTTACTGATTTTATGACAGGTGATAAGACTATATTGGACCTTAATATAAATTTATCATTTTCAATAAATTACTTATTTTCTCCTCCTAATTTTTGTTGCGTTTTCAGTAAGCGCTTGCCTTTTAGATTTCTACAAGTATTGTGATTTATATTAGGTATTTGTGAGTTATTGTGAATAGGTATTGTGATATTTACTGTGATATATTCAATCTATTGCCATGTTTCTTCATGCTTCCTGTGAGTTGCTTTTGATTGTAATTTTAAGGTTCGACGTATAATATTCTTTCTTCTTGTTTACCCACTATTTTTTTTTAGATTTTTTACATTTTATCAGCTTGGCTTTATATAATTTTTATTAGATTGTGGATTTCTGAAGTAAATTTCAGCTTAACTTCATCCCCCCCCCCATCCACTCAACCCTTTCTCTAGATGTAGCTTTAGGCTATATGCTAAAGTATGCTGTGTCATTTTTCAAATATGCACTGTTAAAGATAAATAAGCAGACACAATAATGTAAACCAACGAGATAAGTAAGCTTCTATTGTCCAACCTAGGACTATTATCCAGGCATAAGTGGGAGAAGAGGCTAGGATGCAGTTAAACTGAAATCAATTCTGGAAATCAAACACATAGAAATTTTGAACAAAGAGAAGTAAAAATATTGTAAATTTACTGTTCAGCTCAGAAGAAGAGATAAATTTTCCCCGAGATTGAAAGGTCACAAAAAGAGGTATTTTGCCCCGAGGTCGTTTATACCTCTCAGTACCCAAAAGCCAACTACCACACCACCACCGACCACCGCCAAACCCCCGTCACTGGTTCCTTTTTTTCATCCGCCTCCACTCACTCGGGCCTTTGGACCTTTAACTGTAACCTGACTTCACATCAATCTGCTCAGAAAATTAATTCAGACTGCTCAGATCAGTAATTCATTTGCTAGGGTTTTTTGGGTATCAAGGTTTTATTTTCTTTTTGTTTCAGGTAATTTGAGCCGCGCCCTCTCATCTATTAATTGCTTATATCACGTGATTAGAGTTATAGATGTCGCTATTTAAACACAATCACTGGATATAGCAGTATAGATAGCTTGGAACTTAAATCAAGAACCTTTTCATAGATGGATAGAAACAGATTTGAAATGCTACAAATGAAATTAAAATCAACCTTATTGTTTGCTTCACAAGAACAAGAATCAGTTCTGTCTACTTTTTGTAGACATTTTTGAAATTAAATCTGTTGTAAGTTTGAGTCTTCTCTAAAAGTAGAGCCATTCCTTAGCAAGACTACGAATCACACAGTTTAATTTATCTCTAAAAAACAGCACAATCCACCTTCCCCTCTCCCAGGAACACAAACGAACTAAAATTTTTTGGGTTTTAAGACTTGCAATTTCTCATATTAGAAGTAGTGCAGTCCCACAGTCCTGAAAGTATATATTCACGCCTTAGGCAAGATAGTGAATTCTAACCAAAATAGTTATATTTAAAGAAATGCCTGGGAAGTAAAGCTCTCTTGGAAGCCAATCAAATCCTGACTGCGTGAAGTATACAAGGGCTTACAACCCTAATCTCTTCGAAGTTTCACCCTTTCTCCCTCTTTGATCATTTCTAATTGCAAGTTCCGGCCCCATTCGTAGCGGCCGATCACATCAATTAGCCCTAGAGTGAAAGTTGAAAAGCTGGATTTTAAGATTCCCCTCCTCCCACCTGGAATTTAGGGACTTCATAAATCTCATCAAAACCTACATAATTCAAGCATCGTCGGAAATAAATGTCTTTAGTATACCTTTACCCTTATGGTGCTATATGATTCATTTTCACTGGTCTTGGCAGATCGACTCCAACGTTAGCCCAAAGTTGCCATAGATTTTGTTACTTTGTTATGTTACAAATTTTGCAACAAAGACACGGACTTAGCTACAAATTTTATTGATGAAATTTATCTATATCTGCTTAAGCGTTAAGACACCATAGCTCATTGCAGTTAAAAAAAATAGTCGAGAATATTGCAGAAAAAAGCCCTCAAATATTTATATTACCAACTATAAGAAATAACTCAAAAATATGTTAAAGTTACCAACCAACCCCCCCCAAAAAAAACAAACAAAAAAAACAATAAAGGAGCACCGAGCAAAATTAACATACTATGAATTGCTATGAAGCACAAAGTAGGGATAATATAAAACAGGATAACATAAACAATGTTCAAGAAACAAATGAAAATAAAAAAATAAAATAAATACAAATCTTTGTCACAGCTCTAATATCAGTTTCATGAATTCGCGACTTCAAATTTTAACAAAAAATCTTTCGTAAATTCCTTTTTATTATAGATTATTTAAAAAAAAAAAAAAAAAAATGGACACTTCAAAAAGAATATAGTAAAATCCAAAAAAAGCAAATAATTAAATAAGCCATAAAATAATGTCATGCAAAGCTAGCGAAAATTTCTCCAATGGCGAAGTCGAGGCGAGAACATTTTCCTTAATAAACATTGACATAAAATTTTGTGTTATGTAATTTTGAGTTTTCCCTGTTTCCCTATAATTATTAATTAACTGCACCAAATATATAACTGGAAGCGATTCTTCGTTGCATTTGTTGATGCAATGTCAAAATTTTTAAGATTTTGACTGATTGAAGTTGGTGTACCCTATGAACGTTTTAGGACCCAAATTAAAAAATTAAATTTAAAGGACCAAAATAAAACTAAAAAATCCAAATAACTTAAATAGCAAAATAAAACGTATATCTTGTAATGAACGTCAAATTTTTGTTGTAATGAACGTCAAATTTTGGTAATCAAAGTGATGATATAAATAATAAATATATTTGAAAGACATATAATTAAAAGACATAAAAATAAAAGGCAACGATAAACGTAATAAAATCAATGATATAAACACAAATTACAAATTCTCAACAAGTTTCAATAAGAATTCGCTAATGGACCCCTTACCTTTGGGAAAGCCAGCCGACGTTGAGGCTCACAAAATGATGTTTAAGGTATCTATTGCTCTTAAGCTAAAATAATGATATAAATAAAGAAAAAAAGTTTGTTCCCATTAGGTCTACAAGCTTGAAGTCAATTAGCCAAGATTTTCCTTAGTCAACCCTCGGACTAATTTGTGCAGACTTGATTCTGATCTAAAGTAATGATTAATAACAAAGAATACAGACTAATTACCAAAACAAAAAAATTAGCTGCTCCTGTTGCATTGTAGAGTGCTAATATCAGTCATCTAATGTTCTTTTAAATTTCCTACTTTATTTTATATAAGTTGCCAGATGTTACACTGTCAGCGGCGCTAGTAGTTTTGAATCTCATCTCCACATGTCAAACTGCCGGTGGCGCAACTCTTACCGAGCTTTCCATTCTCTTTAACTCGCCCTTTAAGGATAAAATCCTAATGTGGGCATTTACTTGACTTTAAGTTAGATCAGCACCATCTGTTGTAAACTATAAGAGGGTGTAAACATAGGAAATCGCTTGATAATGATCTTATAAATTTACATGATGCTGGCGTATTAAGCAAGTCAAATATTTATTTTCGTCTAGGGGGGTAAACAAAGACGTTGCAGTGATTTTCGTTAATTACCGAAATTAATGAAACGTAGCTATGTTACCACTTTACGTTAATTAACGTGAAGTTCGTTTCCTTTCTTTTCATTCTTTCTTATGCAAATTAATTAGTTTGCTTGAGTTTGGTCCTTAAACAAACGTATTTTATGAAACTGAACGCTCGAGCCAGATTCTACAGCCCAGTTGTAGTTTTGTCTCTCTTTGTGAAATAAAAAAAAACAACAATTGGATGAATTTTCAATTAAATTAATCATCTCAGTTAAATTTTTCAATGTCAATTCAACCAATCAAAGCATTCGATCCAGTTTATTGAATTTATTATGAGCTGATATCTCTGCAAGACCTAGCGACGATCAGAACCTATAACTACTGAAAAGGTCATACTACAACTACTACTAACAAATCACCGCAGCACCAAGCCGCTTTATGCCCACACAGCTAGCCAAGCTCCTCCTTCACCCCAATCTATCCAAACCTCACTCTTTACACACTCCCAGGAAGTTCCCATTTCCCTTAAATCTTTCTTTTTGACATCCTCTCACCCCAACCGCGGACGATCTGCTCTCCGTTTAGCTACAGAATAGTTATATGATTAGTCTGATTTCCGTTAGTTACATCACAGAAAAACAGAATTTACTTAAAAAACTATCGTAGCTTGAAAAACATTTTTGTCATATTTTTCACATTTTTATAGCCTATATCTATTCTCATAGTTCCAAATCATTCTGTATGGATTCTTGAAATTCTAGGTTAATTAATTTACATTGCTTTTTTATACAGAAAGAAAAGCGAAGACAAAACCATGCAAACTTGACATATGTTGTACTCTTGTTATCATGAAATTATATTTTTAGGGTTTTTGGCTTTACCTTTTTTTAGTCAATGCTTACCTGATTTTTACATTCTAGTTCTCTCTGGTTCCAAAATTTTTTCTCATCGGTTTTCACGTTTTTAACTTATTTGCCCATGAACAACAAATACACACATACAAAAAAAAACATTGGCTTTATATACAGTAACAGTAGTGAACTAAATAAAATTGTAAAAAATAAAAGCTAATATTCCCAAAAGAAAATATAAATGACGACAACTTACCCCCACTGATCAAAGGAATTGATATCCCATAAAACTCCTTGCACAAATATTTTCTGCTCGTACATTGCTAAAAAGAAAAGAAATTTATTTAGCTGTAGAGTCCTTCTATTACCTATAATAACTAACGCTGCTCAAAAGGTACTAGCATTTTATGGCTCGCTCGAATGAACCTTCTTTGAATAAGGGCGGAATGGGAGATGCGTCGACCTGTAGTCAGTGTCGGTTTCAATTTTTCTTTATTGCGTTTTGCGCTTTTCGCAGCTTGCATTGCTTATCTCTTCTTAGTCAGGAGCCCCCCCCCTCCCGCGGAAGAATTCTCCCAGGAAATTCCCGCTTATCCACTTATTAGAGCTTATTGTTTTCAGTTGTGGTTTTTCCGTTTTTGCAGGTTATTTGGACTTAACAGGTAAGAAATTTGGAGGTTAAGTAAAATAAAAAAAAAATACAGTAGTTTTAACCCTTCAGTCTTATTTGGGCCACCCCAGAGAAAACTTTCTAGTCGACAGACGTTTTTGGCCATATGCGTGAAGTGGAAAAAATATATATGTTAAAACATATTCAGTTTCATTGTATAACTTGGTTCGGTTTAATAATACGCTTATATAACTCTAAAACTTAATCAGCGGCAATTTCTTGTCATTTCAGAGCATTGATTCTTGCGTAATTCCGAGTTCGAAGTTTATTTATTATTATTTTTTTTTAATTTAAGGCTTTTGACACTCAAATCAACTGAAGAAGTACGAATATTCAAATTGACTTCTGAAGTGCTTATTAGGGAAAACATCATTTTGAAGGGCTTAAAGCAACTAAACAATCAACAAAAAGGAATTTATCAAAATTCTTTGGGTTTTCATATGTCTTCTTGCTGGGCAGAACTTTTACGAATAAAACTTAACTTAAAATTCATGTAAACTTCTTATGATAAAACAGCTTCTTTGATAATATTCGGGTTGGAAAATTAATGAAGAAGATCTGTGTAATTCAAAGAACATGGCAAACTTTGAAGTTTCTAAGGTTTCCTTTGTTTCTAACTTTGCATTTCCAAACTCAAAACAACGTTTCTATTACAAATTTGGTTTTTTTCCTAGAAAATGAATAACCATTTATGGACGGCACAAACATTTATTATTTATTTCTTTTTTAACTTCTATTTATTATTTGTTATTTCTTTTTTTATTTCTTTCTTTTTTCTTATTTAGTTCTATTTATTTCTATTCCTTTTTCAATTTTTTTTTATTTATTTCAGCCCAATTTAATATTCTTTATTCTTTATTTATTTCTTAAGGGAATCACTTCTTTATGGACGACGAGTAGAGCCCATGTATTACAAATTTAAAAGTTTTTTTTTCTAGAAAGTAAATCATCATTTTTATCATTATAAACTGGTATCACAGAGACC